>NC_051154.1:50616688-50826361 GCF_013339745.2 Dermacentor silvarum | reverse complement strand
AGCCCACCAAGGTAATATAAAGCGCCGGCAGATTCCACGCCCTGTGGGAATCGCTGTTATGCGAAGCAGTGTGTGGGGAGCCCACCAAGGTAACGAAACGACCATGAGAGCACCAAGACGAGGCGGCTAGATAGATAGATAGATAGATAGATAGATAGATAGATAGATAGATAGATAGATAGATAGATAGATAGATAGATAGATAGTGTCAAAGTGGCAAATGTTCGCCAAGATATGTTTCGCATTTAAAAATTGACAGTCACTTAGGTATCCTCACGTGATCTGAATGAGAAAGCATTACGACTTCTCTAATTGGTTACGTCCACTATACGTGGCGTCATACATTGTCACGTGTCCTTCACAACTCTACCTTAATCCAATTTGTTTTAAATTGTAACAACCTTAATCCAGCGTAATCCTCTTTAATCTACCTTGTTCTAATTTGCCCCAACCTTAATCCACTTTAATCCGCATTAATCCACCTTGCACTAATTTGTACCAACCTTAACTCACCTCGATTTTTGGTAGCACTTGTGGAAGACAACGCCGGCTTTCGCGTCTGCGTGAGACGCCACAGCGTCTCCCGCAGACGCTATAGCTCCGAAAGACACGTCCGATCTCATCGAACGTTCCAGCGAAACTTTTCAATAAGTACACGTGCCACTCTAGTGGATAGTATCAATGCGGCTGAAGAAGCCTCAAAGAAAGAACAATTAAAGAGTGCCCACACATTTGCACCGTCTATTACTTTCAGAAATGGTTCGCATGGCATCTAATCATGAAGGACGATATCTGTCCTTAATATATACTTTTTCCCGTTTCGAATTGCGTTCGATACTGAAGTCAGGTAAAAAGAATTACGCTAAATGTGGCAACAAACCATTCTCCCTGAAAGTCTGCGGTTGTTGATAACAAGAAGAAGAAAAACAAAGCCATCATTTGAAAGCGCAGCAGAGAAAGCACGAGAGTTACGTTTAACTAGGGACCGGCAGAATTGTAACCGCAAGCCGTACTTAAACATATCTGTGGACGCTTGCACACGGCTCACTTGATATATGTTCTGTAGATATTCAACGTATTATATGATGTCACAATTGGCTTATATATATATATATATATATATATATATATATATATATATATATATGTGTTTCCGTGGGTCAATGTGGTTATATGTCAGTGAGTGTGGACTCGGACATTTCTTTGAAAACGTGCCGTGAATTGAATGCGCTCTACTTTGTGCCGTCATAGTTATTAAGTGTTCGTCTCGTCTTTTGTTGAAATAAGCTCTTTCTAAACTCTCTTGATTGAGCGGCTCGGAACGGCTCAGCTCACTGAAATGAACCGGCTCATTTGAACGGCTCACCGGTTCACCTAATTCTATAACCTGTGGTATGCATAGTCTAATTTCTTTTACGAATTTAATTATGCATTTATATAATGTATGTCGATGACCTATAGCTGGTACATGACTTCGAAAAACGAACAACTTTAAGAACGGCGCCAAACAAAAACAAGACAGCGCACTACTGTGTGTCTTCTTGTTTACAGGCTCCTGTTTACGCCTTGCACCACGCCGCTGCTCTGGGTGCGGTCGGCCGGAAGGCGCGCGGTCACGGGCATCCCGGCGATCTCTGACTTGGCCAGCAGGTGCTCCGTCCATTCCGGCGATGCCGCGTCCGCAGCCACAATGTTCTTCTTCGTGTTCATGCGTACATCCTTTACTCCAGGCAGCGCGGAGAGCGCCTGCGCGATGGCAAGGCGGGAGGTACGGGGAAAGGCGGCACCGTTGTGTGCCGGACGAAACAGCACTGTGCTGGCTGTCAGTGGCGAGGTGGGCACAGAAGTTCTGGGAACCGCGGCAGTAGCAACGGGATCCACGGCAGAAGGTGCAGTAGGCGCAGGTGAACTACAGGGAGCCGTAGGTCGTGCGGCAGAAGGGACGTTGTTCCCGGCTAGGCGCGGTGGCAACGCAGAACGCTGGCGGCGTTTCTGCGCCTTTGACAGAACCTGCTGAAACTCGCCCTCGGCGGTAATGTCACTAGCCGGGGTGATGTGGCGATCGTCTTCACCTGTGACACGTGGCGGCAATTTAGTCGTCGATGCAATGTGTGGCGCAGTCCCGACTGCTTGCAGCTTGCATGAGGCACCCTCATCATCACTACCGAGCTCGCTGGGACGCGAACGCTTACGTGTAGTAGTGGTGTCCATATCTTCGAGGTTTGCGTCTATCGGCAGTGGGACGTACTGCGGTTCGACGGGAGATGCGCCCGGCAACCCCGTAACAGCGACGAAATCCCCTGCAAGCAGTACATCCGAAGAGCTCGTGGGGGTTGTCAAGGGCGCAACGGCTCTATCGAGGGTGCCGCCCGATGGTGTCTGCCGAGCCGCCGCAGTGGCCAGGGAGGAAGCAGCGGCGGTAGCGGAGCAGGAGGATCCCGAAGTAGGCGGGTTCCCGGCGATCTCGTGCAGCTGCTCGGCCGGGTCGTCCGTCAAAAGAGGCGGCGTCGTGAACATCCCCGTTTCGGAGGTGGTCGTTGAGAAGGCAGTAGATGTCGGCCGTTCGCTGATGGCCCGGCAGAGGCGTTGTGCCTGCTCGTGGTGCAACCGCACTGCCTCAGCGCTGGCGATGAGCTGCCACAGAGATCGTGGGCAGGCGACGCTAACCGCGCGTTTGCGTGACGAGCTGCGTAGGACAAGGGAACGCCGCGGGTGGTCGGTCGGCTGCGCCGGTGAAGCTGGGGGCGCCCCTGCCATCTTAGCCGCGAAAACGGCTGCGCTATACTACGTCCAGCTCGTGGATATCAAAAGGCGAAGAGGAAATCAGCGGAGACGACGTCGTTGACCGGGCGAGCAGGCAGCGAGGACGACGGTCAAGCGAACGGGCTCGGCGAAGTCCACTCACAGTTGCAAGAACGCAGTACGTAGTAGAAAGAGGGGAGCGTTGCATGAGACGCCACAGCGTCTCCCGCAGACGCGAAAGCTCCTAAAGACACGTCCGATCTCATCGAACGCTCGAGCGAAATTTTTCAATAAGTACACGTGCCACTCTAATGGATAGTATCAATGCGGCTGAAGAAGCCTCAAAGAAAGAACAATTAAAGAGTGACCACACATTTGCACTGTCTATTACTTTCAGAAATGGTTTGCATGGCATCTAATCATGAAGGACGGTATCTGTCCTTAATATATACTTTTTCCCGTTTCGAATTGCGTTCGATACTGAAGTCAGGTAAAAAGAATTACGCTAAATGTGGCAACAAACCATTCTCCCTGAAAGTCTGCGGTTGTTGATAACAAGAAGAAGAAGAAAAAAATGCCATCATTTGAAAGCGCAGCAGAGAAAGTACGAGAGTTACGTTTACATAGGGACCACCAGAATTGTATGTGGAAGCTGTACTTCAAACATTTCTGCAGACGCTTGGACAAGGCTCACTTGATATATGTTCCGTAGATATTCAACATATTATATGATGTCACAATTGGTATATATATATATATATAACTGTATTCCCGTGGGTGAATGTGGTTATATGTCAGTGAGTGTGGACTCTGAGCTTTCTTTGAAAACGTGCCGTGAAACGTGCCAACGCTCTTGTTTTCTACCTTGAGACAACATACGCGACCTACGAGTGGTGATATGAGCGCACGTTCCAGGCTCACCCTATCCAGTCCGCGTTATCGCTATCTTGTGAAGAGCAAGTGAATCAGCCCGACTCGTCTGGCTGAGAAGCGGCCGAATATCAACGATAGCGTTGCGCGCGCCACAGGTATCCGCTTGCGCGACACAAGCGCCGGCGTTGCCATCTCTTGTTCGCTTCGCTGCTTACTTGCACCGCATGAGAATAAGGTTTTATCTAGGGACCTTAGCCACAGAACACCCATACAGACTTCCTTAGCTGCCTTAGCGCCGTCGTCTGTTCACCGATGGCATGCGGCGAGCGCGTCCAACGATATCATATATGGAAACAAAGCGTTGCTTAAGCGGAGGTCTGTCTGCGGCGGCTGCTGTGAATCGCGCATACGCGTCACCCACGCGCTGTCTCTCGTGATTTCCCGATTAGTGAGGCAGTCACGCCACACTTCGCTCCGTTTGCAACGTGCCACACGGGACATTGTCCGCGTGAGCTAATATATCGCGAAATGAAAACATGTATCGAGCTAAGCTCAAATTTCGCATTAGGGAGTATCGTGATCGTCGCTGCATTTTTTTTGTTGCGATCATTCTTTTGTTATCATGCCGTCGTCGTCATGCAGTCGTAATCGTAGAGTCGTCATACCACGGCCATTGTGCCATCGTCGTTATACAGCCATCATATGCTTTCGTAGTCATACACGCAGTTGTCGTGATGCTGTAATGGTCGTTGCATCGTTGTTATTCCATCGTCATGATTCTGACTTCGTCATCCCTTTCTCATCATGCCATCGTCATCACATTGTCGTCACACTGTTATCGTCATTCCAGCATCGTAATTCTATTATTATCATGCCACCATCCTCATTCCATAGTTTTGTCTTCATAGTCATTCTGTTGTCATTATATATTCATTTATATTCATTCGAGTGTTGTCATGTGCATATTGTCATTGCATTCTAGGTTTTCCAGCGTTGTCATCCTGTTGTCGCGTCATGCCACCATCATTATTCCAGCATCGTCATACACGATATCATATATGGAAACAAAGCGTTGCTTAACGCTTTTGGTAGTGGGGGGGGGGGGGGCAAGTATTGTCGTCTTTGTTATTTATTTTTTTCTCAATATTTGTTAATTCTTATTTATTTACATTGCATTTTATTATTTTATTAATTAGTATAATTTGAATTAGTATAAATCAATTATGAATGTTTTAATTCATTCCAGCCGTATTAAATTCTACATATTTGCATCCTCGCTATTCTGCATTGGAATACACTTTAAAAATGGTTGGGAATTTCGGAAGTACTGAAAGCCTGCGCAGGACCGCGCAAATGACAAAATGGGTTAAAAAGTTACGAAAAATTATTTAATATTTCTGCATTCACTCCCGCAGTGAAGCAAATATGAACTGACACAAGTACACAAATGTGATACAAGTAATCAAGAAAGTAGGCACTAGGTACAAAGCTATTATCGCAGACTGACGAGCTTCATGGCTGGCATGACACAAGGGCGTTGGGAAGGAGAGGTTTTCAAAGGAAGCCGAAGGTAGCTGTTTGTTCTGCCGTTCTAGACACAAACTCTTTTAAAACGGCACCCAATTGCAGTTCTGTAGCTCTCTTATTGTGCACGTGGAGAAGGTGTGTCAGCCTCATTTGCGTCATTTGTGGAAAAATGTTTTTACTCTCCTCATAGCACTGAAAGATCGCTCTCCTGAAGCAGCTGACGCAGGCACAGAAAACACGAGTTGCAGGTACCGGGCAACCTGGTCTATCATCTTATGCATATCTACAGACTTCCCCTGCAGAAGTTGTAAAATGCGTTCATTTGCGGCCAGACCCTCGTCCTGCAGGAGCATTGGGAGAAGCACGAGTTGCGCTGAAAGCCTGCTGTTGTCAAAATCTGCAGCGTGTGCTCCTAAAAGCTCATGTAGGTTGTTTGCCGTAAAGTTTCGACCTTCAGTAGCGTCATTCAAAATTCGCTCCAGGCTAATCAGCTGCTCCATGCCAGGCTGTTCAAATCGCCGTCGGATCTCGCTGGTAATACGATCAATAGCGGCAAAAAACTATTTTCTCTGTGACGACTTGCCTCCTCAGGTTTGTATGTGAATTGAAGCCTCCTGGGCAGCTGCGAAACTCTAGGCACACGAGGTTCCTTTAGACCTAACTCTGTTGCTCTTGAGTTAATCCGCTGCCATAGGACGTCAAATGAGGCATCAGACCGTAGCCTTGTCAAGCGATCACAAAGAGCCTCTGCTGCTTTTTTTTGCTCCTGCAGCGCGGTAAACTGGGTGTTGAAGCATCCTCGCTAATTCCTTGCATGGGCCAAACAGGGCTATAGAAAGGTTGATACGAAATAAAGTTTTGAACTTCTTTAATACTTTCTCATATCCTTTTATGGCTGTCTTTCTGGTGCCACAGAGAGAGCTTTGAACTTGTACCAGTTCCTGCAAAGTCGCCTGCACCCTTTCGTAGTTCTCAACAAACCTGTCCATTGATTTTACTCTTACTGTCCACCTCGTTGGACACAGTGGTAGCAGTAGGGTGTTCGGCCTGGAACAATCCTGCTCACCGGCATCATTACTCGGAGGAAGTTCTACGGTGGAATAAGCAGTCTTCCTGTTCTTCAATTCGAGGATTGCATTGGAAATATCCTTTACAATGTTCAGAGTCGCCGACGACATCGCAGTTCCTTGCGACCTGGTACCCTGGTGTTTGATTATTTCAGGTTTGTATTCTGTGGTGTTTGGAAATTTGTGTGTCAGGAGTAGTCTTTCCTTTCTTGTTAGGGGGTAGTCTATGAGCTGGTCATCAATCTTTTGTGCAGGTTTACCGCATTTGCAAGAGTAGTGGTCAGTTTTGTTAGATCGTAAGAGATAGTTTGGAAACATACAGTGTCCGGTGATTGCCTGGCTTGTGTATCATTTTGTAGGGAAGTGCGGTGGCATGAGGGAAATGTTTCTTATCCATTGATGTGTTGTTGTACCCTCTGCGTGTGTAAGTCAATATTCCGCCAATTTTTTGTACATCTGTTTGCGTAGTTGTGATTCAATTGAGAGTTTGGTTACTTGTATGTTGAGTGGCGTGCCTTAATTTGTGACTTAAAAAATTAAGTTATGGGGGTGTACGTGTCAAAACCACGATCTGATTACGAGGCATGCCGTAGTGGGGGCTTCGCAAAATTAGGACCACCTGGGGTTCTTTAACGTGCACCTAAATCTAAGTACACGGGTGTTTTCGCAATTCGCCCCCATCGAAATGTGGCCGCCAGGGCCGGGATTCGATTCCGCGACCTCGTGATTAGCAGCTCAACACCATAGCCACTAAGCAACCACGGCAGCTAATTTTTGGCTTCTGAACCGGCCATCGTGCCACCGTTGTACGTCCAGTTGATCATCGGTCTTCTGGAAAGCGTTGGACCACACGACCACCAGTTTGAAAATTTAACTATAGCTCTTGTCGAAAATTTCATTTCAGCGTAAATGGTCGGAAAGTGGGGGGGCCCTGCCCCCTCTGAAAAATGTTGGGGGGCGCAACTGCCCCCCCTGCCCCCCCCCCCCCCGGTTCCGGAGTCCCTGGTCATACAGTATTTATGCTATTGTGGCCGTTCCATCGTTGTAATTCTGTCAAAGTCATTCCAGTGTCGTGACTGCATCATCGCCATACCGCATGTCATGCCATCGGGGTTGTTCCATAGTCATCATTCCAGTGTTGTCATCCCATTGTTGTGATACTCATCATTGTTCGATCTATCACTGTCATGCATGGGATTGGCATGTTCCAGGTCCACAAGTTTATGTTGAGCTAGGCATTTCACTGTGAAAATGCGTTCAACTTGGTTATATGCTGTATACTTGTAAATGGTTGCTTATAAAGAATGCTAGCATTGTTTTCAATTACCAATGATAGCAGCCGATTCCCAAAGCACGTGGGATCCGCACATTTTTTATACTGCGACTGTAGTACAGGCCGATGATGATACTAGATTTAGGACAGACATGTCTATTCTGCTGTAATTTTAATACAAATTTACATTCTATGACGTGAACTAGTGTAAACAGAATTTTTACTCTGGATTTCAGCGAAACTAGTTTAAAAGCTTTGGTTTGTTGTGAATTTACAGTAAAATATGACATTTTTTAACCTGTCTTGAGAAGAGATAAATACTTAATTGGAACAGTTTTTGTCTGAACCCTGGATGTCTCAGTTTGCAAGGAAAAAAAATTTAATTATGGGGTTTTACGTGCCAAAACAACGATCTGATTATGAGTCACGCCACAGTGGGGGACTCCGGAAATTTAGACAACCTGGGGTTCTTTAACGTGCACCTAAATCTAAGTACACGGGTGTTTTCACAATTCGCCGCCATCGAAATGTGGGCGCTGTGGCCGGGATTCGATCCCGCGACCTCGTGCTCAGCAGCCCAACACCATAGCCACTGAGCTACCACGGCGAGTAAGTAAGTTTGCAAGGATAACAATTGAATAGGATAAAGGCCTTGAATATGAGGCCTTATAGCGGATGACTGAACTAATTTTCACTACCTCAAATTCTTCAATATACATCGAACTTTCTCTATGCTAGCATTTTTACATTCCACTCCGGTTCAGATGTGGTTATTAATCTTACTTGCGACTTTATACTAGAGTTAGATAAGGCTAGTTAAACTTTGTATGCAGTTTTATGCTGACAAGGAGGTATAGGTGCTGCATGTCTACCAAAATATAGTTGCCTTACAAGCTAGTTCTGCCTTTTGCCAGATCTGTATCGATTTTGCTGACAAATTTGATCAGTATGATCTGCTGTATCTTTTGCTTGACTTTCAGCTGGTTCAATAGGGTGGCTGGCACAAACTGAAACA
Source organism: Dermacentor silvarum (assembly GCF_013339745.2). Lineage (NCBI taxonomy): Eukaryota > Metazoa > Arthropoda > Arachnida > Ixodida > Ixodidae > Dermacentor > Dermacentor silvarum. Next base: position 50,817,864 of record NC_051154.1, on the reverse strand, counting down.
TTTGTTAGGGAAGGTGGAAGCCAATTGTTAGACATGTGTGGCCACAGGTGGCATTCTTCCTATGGGCTTTTTGTAGGGGTGTGTGAATATTTTAAACTTACAAATAATGAATCGAATATTCTCCTATTTGATTCGGTCCTTGAATCGGATAATCACTATTCAAAAATTTGAACATGTTTCGAATGGTTTTCAAATACTTCACATGGATGACTGTACACGGTGAAACATGAAATTGAAGTAAAAATGTGATAACATTTCATTCCATCCACAGTGGACACAACATACTAGAGCATGCTGTGTCACTCAGGGAGCCAGACCTTTCCTTCAAAATCACAATTAATTGCAAAAAGATTTTGTTAAGACATTCGGCAGTGGGTATTGTTTGGTACTATTTATACCTGTGTCCTTTTATTGGATTAAATCTGAATGCATTTCAGTGCAGCATGTTTGTTACAATAATGACACCATTTGTTGCAACCATTCAAACTAAGAAAAAAGTGATTTTTTTCACTCTGCTATCACCGCAGATGACACACATATTTCTGGTTTGGTTGCAAAGGTACATATAGATGCTAACTGGCCTATAAGGTTGCCTAATGCATGACCAAGTATGCTTCAAAGAGGCCCGAATTCACTAATGAACTGCTTAGTTGTCCCTAATGCTCCCTTTGTGCATTTAGTGAAGCATGCTTGTTAATGTGCAGTGCAATGACAAACTTTCTAGTGTTGCGAATACCAGGATGTGAAAATTGTTTGATATTAATGGCAAGAAGGCTGTACATTATTCACAAACTATTCGCAAAGTACATTTGATTTGCTTCTTGCACTATTCGCATACCCCTAGTTTCCAGGACTATTTCAATGCGCAATCGCTCTCGTTTAAAAGAACCGAAGGGCTATTTCCACATTACAGCGACTTATGACATGGTGTTATTGCATGTGAATTGCAAGGCATTTGAGCTGTGAAGCTTCCTTTTTTTCCCTCTTTAGTTGGAAGTATCCCATAAAAATCTTTCATAAGGCTCACACAATGCACTAATTAAGTGCTCTCGAACGTAAAAGCACATAAATATAGATGAAGTACATAGCTTAATTCATTACCGCAGGAAGTAAGACAAAAAGTATAAAAATGACAGGCAATTTTTCCTACACTGTCATGGCAACAGAGAGTTGACACAAGTAGCTCCACCCAAATCGAATCCTCTCCAACATTTTAGCTTGATAAATAGAAATAAATCAGCAAGTTCAGATTGTCAATAGCTGCCTTTGAGAACTCTGTAAATCAATGACAAGTCTAATTTGTCACTATCATTTAGCATTGTGATGGGTGTTAGTACTTGTAGCTTTTGAAAGCATTTCCCTGTGCATCAGCAAATAGCCTTTATAGTGTACTGTACTCAAATGTGCGTCTGGGCATTAGTACAAAGTCACAGAGAGTGAAAACAGTTTGTTTCACATAGAATGTTTAAAAATCACCAGAATGTGGCTTAGCCACAAAAATAAGGTGGAATTTGGCAAAATAGGAGCAATAAGTGTGTTGTCCTTTAACCCCTAAGGTGTTTTGGACCTCGCCAATGCAATTATGGTTAATCTTGCTTGGGACGAGCTGAGCTCGTCAACGGCATTAATCCCATTGTCAAAGCGATTTAGACGAACTCAGCATGTCCACTTAGTTTTTTCTAATGCATAGACAGCTGCAGTGCCAGCGTTTTGAAATCTGCAGTTATTTCACTCTTTTTTGTTTTACTACATAGATGTCAGCACTATTTCAGCACCTCGAAGACTACGCTGATTCAGTGTTTGTGTTCTAAACATACATGGCAGCCATTTTGTCAGCGCTGAAGGGGCACATTAATTGCAGTCTTTGTTTTCTACTACATAGATGCCAGCACTTTGTCAGTGCTCAAAGACCACGTTTTTGGAATCATGAGCTTTTTTTCGTCTTTTGGCAGATTTGGAGACAATGGCGCCTGCCACCGACAGCTCGCTGGTTATGCCACAGAAGTTAGAGGTAGTGGTTACGGTATATCACATACCATCGACACATGCACCTGACTGTGCCATTGAAAGAAGAGTCCACTGATCACTTAATGGTATGAGATTGCTGAGCAGGAGAGGAGATCCCCTCACATTCCCAGATAAGGAACAGCAGAGAACGAAGTTCAACTCGTATTGGATGTGGAGAAATGCAGAATGAAGAATGTTGGGAAGGCCAATTTGGTAGTGCACAGCCAGTTTTCAGCGACAAAGTAAAAGTGTGGCCTAGAAATGCTGCACCTGGCTAAATGGTGCGATTATGAACGGCTGATGATACCATGTGACCACCACTTAAAATTACGTAATGTAACCAGCTCAATGTGCTTCACGTCCTATGTGCACTGCACTTGGTGTGCATTTTGAACTGGACGCAATAAAAATTGATGGAATTATTTATTGTATTCTTGAAGAATTGAGGCTTCATACCATAAGTTTGAAATCAACAACTACCTAATAAAACATAACACAAACACTGACAATTTTCTTTATTGTATGTCAGCACTAGCGTCTACATTTAACAGTGGGTAAAAAGGAATTGCATCTCAACCTGCATAAATTACTGTGACAGTTTCACAGTTGCTCACAGTTGGTTGACTTAGTTTCATGTAATGAAAATATTAAATAATGCTATGAGCATGTGTTACTTCACAATTACATGGTGCCACAATATTAGCTGTTGTATCACAACACATCTAAATGCAGTAGGGCAATTGCAAGCTGGCACATGTTGCATCACAGGTGTGGTTTACAAGTGAAGTTTGACAATGAGAGTTACTCCAGTTCTTTGAACAGAGCTACTGTACATGCAAGAAAAAATGCGTCAATCTGCAGAAGCACAATGCATTGTAAATATGAACAAAATTGATTTGTAGACTAAAGTGGGAGGTCTGCGTAATGTGCACAAGGAGGCTCCACTTTTAAACACTGGCCACTTACAACAAGTGCTGGTTTGTGAACATGACTCATTTTGGAATGAATGTGGACGTCATTTCCATAAATGCACAATGTATACATTTGCATAAATGCACAATATATACATTTCACATCACACTGCTTTTTTTCTCTGGTATAAGGTCACCTTTCTGCCCCACTGTGTTTGGCCAAAACATTCAACCACCTCCAAGCCACACCTGCCTTGCAGAAAGTCGTGGATGTTGTCTTCTACATTGACATTCATGCTAAGTGTATCAAGGTTTTGGAACTCAGTCTCGTTGCCACGTCTCATACGTCGTGAAGCACTTCTGTAACATTTCCATAGCTGTGCCTCTACAAGCAGAAAATGTGTATTTTTACTGACTGTTTCAAGAAACTGTTTCAATCCACTGTCACCATGGTTTAGATGTATCCACATAGTCACGGAGAAACAAAATGTGATGTCAAATGCATCCTTGCCCACTTTTTTCAAGTAGGCTATCAGCGACTCTATACTGTCATTACTTGTTATATCCAAACACATGTATTCTATTGTTTCAGGACATGAGCAATTCTTCTTGGCACATTCAATTAATGAACTGTCAATGTCAATGGCAAGCATTTTCACGTCAGTCAATCCTGATGAAGCCAAGTTCCGGCAAAGATGAGTTGTGAGCTCCTGAAAAGAAAAAGAAGAGAGAGAGGCTGAAATTGCTGCACGCCTCGATGTTTTCTGCTGCCAAGTAAAAAAATCTTCAAAAAATCAAAACAGCATTTCAACAGTTTTGCTACTACTGCAAAAAGCTCACAGTTCACAGGTTCTGTGAAAAAGCTGAATTTCTGTGCAGTTTTGACATGCCTCCTGTAAGAGGGCAGATTGCTGTACTGTTACGACATGCTAGTGCAGATAGCAATTCCAACACGGCGAACAGCGTGGACAATGGGGCAAGTGATATGCATTGATTATTGATTTTTATTTGGAGTTGATTATCGTGGCAATATCATGTGGGCTACAGAGCTGGTTGGCGCACGCTTTTCCACTGACAGGCACATGTTATGATGTGCACAGAAATACACAAAACTATAAAGTTTGAAGTAAAAAGCATTTAACAACTCTCAGCCGCAGTTAATTATAGCTACGTCAGTTATCCCACTAAAACTTCCTGGGTGGTCTTCTAACTTTATGCTTTTTCTTGGCATTGAGCATGGCCAGCTGTCACGAGTTTTACAATTTATAAATGACGCTCTTCACTTTTAACGTGTTACACTGAACTTGCAGTGCATTAAATTCGTCTTCTTTCGGTTGTTGTCATAAGTTATGGCGATTCGCTACTCTATGGATAGCATCTCTAGGATTATTAAAAGTTGGCCGGAGCAGCTGATTTCAATGAATGTTCGCTACACATTCATGTACCCTAATATCAAAATACATGTTACTTGAAATAATCACCCAGTTTTCATCCAAAGTTGTATACATGTGTACTTCTACCGCTACTCTCATGTACGTGACAGTCTTGTGTTCAACCTGCATACTTACCAAACATCATTTCCTTCGTGTTTCTTTCAAATACGGGCCTTTGCTGAAATCGAATTTACTGATATCAAACAAATAATTTGGCGTTTCTTCCAGATCTGTTAAAAACACATCAAGCACTAAATGTAATAGACGCGTCTATTTATGTATAACTAACTAATAAAGACGGCTGATAGTGTTTTTGGCAACAGGTGCGCGTGAGTCACTGAACTCGCGCATTAGCTACCCACGTTTGAAAAGACATACCGAAATTGACAGATAGAGATCCAAATAGTTATTGATGTCATTCCTGTCGTTACAGATGTAGATATTGTTAATACACACAAACGAGCGACCCTGCGAAATTATTATTCATGTTATTAATTGGTACAGTAAAGGCTATAAACTCTGTAAACATCTCACCCCGCTGTTGCAGCCAATGTCGAGAGCAACAACTTGGGACTGGTCTGTCAAGTTACAATAAGTTACCAAGTCTTTTGGTAGCATTTTTAGCCGCTCCTCTGGTTTGTTGAACTGGTAGTAGTTGTTAAAGTTTCCATATTTTGCCCTGCTTCCCGAGCCGCCTTTCTCAGGCATGGGCGCGGCCATGTTCACAAGAAGCGGAACCAGAGAAACCCGGAAATGCAGAGCTCTAGAGTTCAAGACGTATCATATCACCAAAGTACAGTGGCTAGAAGGAGGCATTGACGGCCCAACACGCACATGCCGATACACCCAATTACATACGTCTAGAACACCATACGATCAACAGGCATGGATACGCTATGCGATATTTTCAGAGTGTAATTACGCCAACGAAATTAAGAACTATTAAGTTGCAGATATTACATATTTATTTCAGTTCATGGTGCCTTAACTCCTTTAACTTCGCACTCCGATTGCTAAGTGTTCTCGCCGTCTCTCTTTTCTCGGACAGCAGTAACGGCGGAGCGGTTTCTTCAAGACGTCTGGCGCTATGGACGACGACGGGCTGTTTGACGAGGTGCGCTTGATGGTTTGCTTACGTTCTGCATGTGCGGCAACAAACTGGCATGACATTGTTGCAGCTGCGTATGCTCCTCAGACCTCGTTTTCTGTGAAGTGTTTTGTTTCCGTTTTTCTGAACAGAGTTTCTACCTCAAGTGTCACTTGGGTCTTGGAGCGTGTGTCCATTAAGTAGTTATACATACCGCGCATTTAAAGCTCGCTTTCCATTCTCTTTGCTCAGGATGATGAGGAAAATGAATGATTGAGTCGCGTGTAACGCAATTCCTATGGTTACGTTATGGTGAGCACCCGTCACCGAACAACAGTATTTTGGTGTGATCATGTGGTGATGACAGGTGCAGACGAATATTTGAGCAGAAAGCTACGGCTCATGCATGCAGTGAACGTAAGACATGCCACAGCGCTTACGATGGCTCTCCGCGCATTTTACGTTAATGTAAGCGCTGTTTTACAAATACGTCCCTCTCTTTGAAGGACCCTGATTTGTACGAGATAACGGATTTCACAACATCGACGGAATGGGAAAGGTATGTTTCAGTGCTGTTTGTTACTTGAAATTTTCACTGGCAAGAAAAAAAAGAGAAGAAAGTGATATTACTCGTTGCCTTTATGAAAGAGTAGCACTGATGTCATGATATATATATAAAAAAAGAACGCAATGTTACCTATTTTCTGGTGATATACATTTTTAATTGATGCTTTAACAAGTTAATGACAGCGTCCATATTATAAGTTACAGTGCTTAAACTCCGAATTTTTTCATTTGCAGGTTTATTGCTTCAGTGGAAGCAGTCATTCATGAATGGAAACTCACAACGTTAAGGAACGTAGAGCCTTTGAAAGAGGTAACTGGTGGACAGTTTTGTCACATAATGTATCTATGTTTCATTAGTTACAATCTACAGCTATAGAGTGCAAGCTTGATGCCATTGTGGCTGCAATGTTGATGTACATCAGTCAAGGCCGCATAAAATGAACTGTTTCATGGCACAAATATGCTCACCTTATGAATATATCCGTTACGATTGTTCTTGCCTTTAAAACAACCTTTGAGTGATTGAACAAGTTGCATGGTCAGTGTCCGACAAGTCAATACAATGCATAACACAATGTTTCACTAGAAAAATGTTATTTAGGTCTGCTTTAATTGTACCCATCCCAAAGATTGCACTGTTATGATTTGCCGTACTATACATGCATACACTGCACATTACCTAACGGCATGAATATGTGTTGGCATGGCGAGCTACGTTTGCCATGTGATCGAATGCCATAATTAAGCTTCAGTCAATTTTGTCAACAGTGTCAACTCATTGCTTGAAGTTGACACGGTCTTTGAGATTCGAGTGTAGGTGAGTGCACAGTTTTCCAAGTTCATTTAGGACTGATTTGTCTCATATGCAAGGTAAGCAACCTTTGAAGTTGTAAATAGTTCCCAAGTTAATATCAGCACCAGTCCTCGCTGTTTTGTGGGGGTAAAATTGATAGATGTCACCACTACACCTCCAATGGCAATAGTTATTGGAACACCAATTTCAAGAAGAAACAATATTTTGTTGCAGTCAAAGCATCCCCCCTCGGATCAAAATTTTTAAAGGATGTTCCCACATCCTACCATCAGATATCTCGCCTAAATTCCAGTCTGAGTCTCAAAGTCTAGAGAAATTTTTTGTGAATTCTGTGCTTCAGAAAAATTTGCAGCTGGCTGTACATCAATTTAATACTCAATGTGTCTGTGGCCTGTCTGATTGCCAACTTGAAAAGTGGAATGAAGAAACTGGCAGTTATTGAGGGCAAAAACGTACGGCATTGCTAGAAAAAGCTAGCGGTGAGTTGGAGAGGAAGCCTTATTTCCTGCCCCTTTGATGTTCACTCTTTCTAATAGGTGTTCACTGAGGAGGATGTTTCGTAAATTTATTTCATTTTACATTTATTTTTATCTTCTGTTTGTAAATGAGGCCCTTCACCAGGTTTGATATTGCAAACTGACAGGCTCGGTTTAGATCACATGGTGACCATTGTGTCTGCAAAATTGCATCAATGTATACCACAGAAACATCTGAAAATTCAAACAAAAGCTCATGCACTTTTCTCAAAGGAGCCACTTGGGTTGTGGGCGAGATGCTGTCACACGCCTGGTGCTTGCAGCACAGAAATAACCTGCCGCAGCACGAGTATAGCTCGGGAATTCCCTTGAAATGCAGAGCGCATCGAACCACCTCTGGAAATCTGCCACGCAGCATGGCAGACAAAAGAAAGGATGTAGGCACTTTCTGGACAGGGGTCATGACAAAAAATGAGGTTGTGTCCTCTCTACTTCGATATGAGAGAAGGAAGGAAAGGTGTGTTGCTTGGAGGCACTGGTAGATGCAACAAGATGAAGCGTCTGCTCCTGGTAGGGTAGCTGGCCTCCTTGCACCATTGCTTTTTGCTAGGTGTGTGCGAATATCCGAAAGTTTCGAATAATGAATGGAATATTGTCCTATTCGATTCGGTCCTCGAGTCGAATAGTCATTATTTGAAAATGCGAATACTTTTTTAATAGTTTTTGAATACTTCACATTGCCAGCTGTGCACGATCCAACATGAAAGTGAAGCAAAAATAAAACAAATTTTACCCCTGTCACAGTGCAATTAAGGAACTAAAAGTTACTTAGAGCATGCTGCATTGCTCAAAAAGCCATAATTTTCTGTCCAAGTCACAATCATTCAAATTTCAAATTCAAATTTTAAATTCGAACTTTGCTCTCATTCGACTGTAGTTATTGTTTGGTACTATGTACTTATCAATGCTGCCGCTGTGTGTTCTCTTGAGATTAAATCTAATTATGCACAATTGCAACATTATTTGACATTAGAGGGGCACCATCTGCAGTGATCATTCTAACTAGAGAAAAAATTAGGCTGAACCTCCCTGAACTGGAACTTTCTAAGATATGCGTAGCACTATATGGCTGTCGACGTGGTGTGGAATGTGTTATGCATTGTAATGATGTGTGGGGGTTATGCTGATGCAGTATGTATTATTTATTTATATACGTGTGAGGAGTACGAGCAGAGAGATGCATATTTACATTGCCGAATATATACATTCTGCACCACACCGACTGCCATATAAAGCTATGCATATCTTCGGCAGTTCCTGTTCAGGGAGTTTCAGCTTAATTTGTTTGCAGAATGCGTAGCGTGGCATAACCAATGATGTAATGCCGTCATAGGCAGCAGAATGGGGATGCTGTGCGTGCAGCATAATTAATGCATGAGTATCGCATCCTCTCGTTTTGGGTCCCCTTTAGTAACCTTCCATCCTCGGGTGTTTACCAGGACATCCCATACTGATAGCTTTCACCCTTTTAAGGTGAAAGCCTTAAATCTCTATGTTTCAAGGCCGTTGTGAGGTACAGAAATAGTGCTCGCCTCGCGCTCGATGGCATTGCTCTGCGTTCGACGTCTTCTTCCACAGCTGGCTCCGATGCTGATCATCATAAAATAAAGGGGAAGTGGAATGCAGCAATAATGCAACATAGACGACTTTGTGGCTAAAGTGAATATGAGGCGGTGTGTGGAATCTCAAAGGAATAATGGGGCCAGCGCTAACGTTTGCAAATGCAATTCTATGCTAGCATTCCCATATTGCCCCTCGCGCTCAATGCAGGAGGGCGTTGAGAGAAAGGGCAACAGCGGCGCTGAGGAGGAGGAGGGAAATGTCAGCAGTAGCGCGGGAGGCCATTGAGGGAAAGGGCAGCGGCGGCGCTAGGGAGGAGGGAAATGTCAGCAGCAGCGCAGTTGAGGGCAAGCGAGGTGGTGGTGCTGGGGAGGAGGAGGGACATGTCAGCGGCGGCGCTCGTTGAATGTTCTGGAAATGGCGGCAGCACGCTCGCAGCGTGCTCTCGTGCCTTGTATACGTCACCGCGTGGGCTCAGAGCTTCATTCCACATTGTTATGGGTCCAACTCGGCTTTTGCCTTCACATTCTTAGAAAGTTCTAAGCATTCCCCGTAATTTTTAGTATAGGCTTAGGCATTTCTGGCCTACGTTAGCCGTCTTCTTTCTGAGAATGGCTTATGGAGAATGGCATAAGCGGACAGGCTCGTAAATCGTATAATGTTTTGCGCCGGCACGCCTGTTGTTATCACGTACAATGGGTTGTTTGTCACTGTCACTGTACTCCAGATGGCAGCTACAATGGGCTTAAACTGCATATTCTCGCCCTGTATTGGGAAAGGAGTTTTCTGGCTTCATATGACATTTTTGGACCGACTTACCATATAATGCTATGCATTAAAAGTGCTTTCTTCGCTCTGCGATCGCTACAGTCAATGTGCATTGCTGTTTTATTCTCAACAGTGTACACAGAGGCTAACAGACTAGCAATTAAGACGCCTTTTACACATTCATTCTATTAATTCATGCCCATACAAGCTCATAATAGCCCGACTTGTTTGTTTATTTCCGTTTAAGCTTTTAAAAAATATAGTTTATAATGGGCGGTGTAATGACAAACATATTAATGTAGCAAATGCTGGGATGTCAACATTGTGTTATATTACAGTGAAAAAAGGCTATTCGAAAAATATTCGATTCAATTTGCTTTTGGCGCTATTTGATTCATATTTGATTCGGTGTCAAAAATTACTATTCGCACAAATTTTATTTTGCTTCCAGCAGGAAATAATCTTTTTTATGCCTTTAATGCACTTAGGTTGCTGCAAGCAACCTTATGATTTCAAAGAGTAGTTGCACTAGCTGCCCCATTCTAAAAAAAATGTGGAGAAAGGCACCCAAGTTGTGACATGATGACATTTGTGACAGGCACCTAAGTTGTGTCATGACTCAATCTGTTGAGTTCCCCACTACATTTGTATGTTACAGAGCTTTGCCGCTTCACTGCTTCAGAAAATAAATATTAAAAAAAAGCTGCTGCCAACCTTGATTTGCTGGTGGTGCTTACATGCATGGCGTTTCTGTCTGTGTCATGATTGTTGCATAGTGGTAAATGAAGCCACTTGTCGCACAAGTCTGTTTTGAGTTGTTTGATGTCTTAACAATGAGGTAACAGACTTACGGAAACTGCAGAAGTCTGGCTGGCGTAATGTGCCCCTGCACCATTGTTGGGTGATACCCTGTTCTGTTCTCTCAATTTACTCCATCACAAACAGCTCTGTGCAACATGACAGTGTTGTCATGGGATACAATCTAGCACTTTGAAATGTTATATCCCCTTAGGCATCCTGACAGCACAGTCAAAATTTGAAGCAGTTTCTGAAACTTAAGTGTCCAAGTTTGAAATGACTGGGCTTCCCTCTTTCATTTTGCTGTGTCATTTGTTATGTATACTACCACTGCCAATGCCAGCTAATGCCCTTACGAAGTAACAAGTGTGCCCTGAATTTCTTTTGCTGTTAAATCTAAAATATGAAGGCACAGTCCATATAGAAACAATGGGCAGTTCATTTGCAAAAAGATTACGGAGGTTGTGCGTGGTAGTTCCATGCAACAGGTTGCACTGTGCCTTTGCCTGGGGATGCCCGAAATAATTATGTTTCCTTTGTGTGATTGTACCTTATTTAGGGTGAGCTTTCTGGCACAAACTGGAAGACTTGCTCTGAGGACATAAAGTTTGCCAGTTTCGCATTCAAAATTACCAGACACTACTTACAAGAAGCATCAAGATGCTTAGAAGAAAGTCAACATCTTGAAGGTAAGGAATGCACATGACAAACTTTGCTTCTTCTGTACGAGCAAAGAAGCTACCTGAATGTAATGCTAAGCAAATGTTGAAAATTTTCTTCATAGTACGTAATAGAGCAAGTGAATTAATTGGGAGTATAGTGCGAGGTGTGTTCAAAAAGTATCGAACCTTTTTTCCATGTAAACCAATGAAGTGCGGGAGGCTTCCTTCAGCGGAGATATGGAGGGGACATTCATGTGCATGCATCAATTGCTGGCAGTCAGCCAATGAGTGAGGACGTGTAGTGTGCGCTTGGCGATACTGAAGTGGGAAACCATTCGCAAGATTCAGCAGGCTTTCGGAGCGATGCTATGAGCACCTCACGCATAAAGGAGTGGTTCAACAGCTTCAAAGATGGCCGCACGTCAGTGAACAGCAAACCGCATTGAGGCTGACGCTCAACAAGCCGAAATGAGAATGTCAATGAGCAAGTGCGGACTTTGGTCATGGAGGACCGTCACATCACAGTCTGAGAACTTGCGAACAAGATAGGGGTAAGCATTGGATCAGTACATTCAATTTAGACGGAGGATTTGGGCATGAGGAGTGTGCTCATAAAATTTGTACCGAAACTGCTAACATTGGAGCAGAAGCAACTCCGTCTGGAAATCGCAGAGGAGCTGCTGGAAAATGCAAACAGTAACTCCAACTTTCTGAATGCTGTGATCACAGGCTATGAGTCCTGGGTCTATAGGTACGACCCAGAAACCAAGATGCAGTCGTCACAGTGGAAACATCCGACACCCTCGAGGCCAGAAAAAGCATGGCAGTTTTGCAGCAATGTAAAGGTCATGTTGACTGTTTTCTTCAACTCTCGTGGGGTGATGCATCATGAGTACGTGTCACAAGACCAAACCATCACAAAGGAATGCTACCAGGAGACCAGGAGATCCTTTATCACCTTTGTGATGCTGTGCGGCACAAACGACCGAATCTGTAGGCAGCGAAAACTTAGCAGCTCCATCATGATAACGCACCCGCCCATTCGGCACATCTGATTCAGACTTTCTTCGCCAGACACAACATTCCTGTGGTTTGTCAGGCTCCCTACTTACTCAACATGGCTCCGTTTGACTTTTGGCTATTTCCCAAGCTGGAAAATGCCGCTGAAAGGAACCCGATTTGAATTAAGAGAAGACATGTGGAATGTGATGAACCGGCTGATCACCATTCCAAAAGACGCGTTCCAGAAGTGTGTCCAACAATGGCAGAAGCACTGGGAGAATTGTGTGCATTAACAAGGAGACTACTATGAAGGGGATTAGGGCTTTGTATCTCCTAATCAAAAATGTATTTCTGCTGATCAAGGGTCTGATCATTCTTGAACACACCTCGTATACATGAAAATCATATGTGAGACGGGTCAACTGCAGGAGGTTGCTAAAACATTAAAGCAACTGAAAGGGCACTTTCAGGTGTTTGGTCCAGTGAACTTGTATTTGTAAAAGAGGCTCCTGAGGTATAATGTAATACTATGCCATGTAGCTTTTGAAGTAGCAATAAGAATTTTGGGGGGTCTGTCCTGAAAGTAATAAGACTGTGTATAGAAAACGCACTTTATTTGACAAAATTATTTAATACACCTAGTATGCCTCAAAATAAAAACCTTGGGCATCGACACTCTGAGTTTTCCAATGTTTCTAAGTGTCCTGGAAGTCCTTTTCTGGAATCTTGTTGAGCACCTTCGTTGTGGCCCTATGGACATCTTCCACGATGTATTGATGTCCTTTCAATGTGCGTTTCATCTTTGGAAACAGGAAGAAGTCACAGGGAAAGAGGTCAGGGCTGTATGGTGCCTGGGAAAGTGTGGTTATGCCTTGTCCAGTCCAAAATTTCCTGACAGCGATCGACATGTACGATAGAGCGTTGTCGTGGTGCAGAACCCATGATGTCGCAATCTCTCAACGTAGGCGCAGGATGCATATATCTCCGTCTCTGGAGGACTTCCACGTAGAAACTTGCATTAACCATCGTCCCGGAGGGAACAAATTCCTTACGGATGATTCCCTTGCAGTCTTGGAACATGATCAGGGGACTTCCTCAGTTTAGCTCAAACTTGTGTTAACTGTTCCAACATTCGCTCTATTGTTGCCATAATGCAGTGACAAAACGGGTACGCTCTCAAATATGTCCCTTCGCTTCTCCTGTTCGAAGCAAACTGAGCTCGTCTATGTTGTGAAGCTGAAAGTTTCCCACCTTCACTCGCCCCACTGGTTTCCAGATCAAGCGCACGTGCGCGCAACACCACGACTTGACTTCTTACTTTCAGAACAGATTCTGTATACCAGGTGTTTTTCTTTTTTAGACTATGCAGTATTAAAAAAAAAAATGCTATAGGAGATAGCACAATTCTTGTCCTTGAGCTGGATTACCGGAGGAGGTGGACATTACTTGCATGGGAAATCAGAATGCACATAGACTAAATAACAAAATTTTAGTAATTAAGTTTTAACTAATTATTTTATGGTTCATATTGAAATTTACAAATTGTAGCTGGAGAGTTTGCAAGGCATATCTATCCAAGACAAATTCTGAGGATGGAAACATTTTCGTGATATATGTTGTCAAACTTGCTGTAAAAATAGCTGTTTGTCCCTCTTACATTTTTAAAACATAACGCTGTTTTCTGCATTGAAGCACGAAAGTAATTGAAGTGCAACTGTGTTCAGTCGTATCCGAATCAATATTTCAAAGTAAAATATTTCATCTCACTTATAATTTCTTAAATGATAGTTTTCCTAAGGTGATACACTCATTTGCTCAATGGGGCATTTTCCTGTTTTCCAATTTGTGCTAGGGTAATCAAATTTACTACATGTGTTAATGACAAGAAGACAAAGGCTCCTGCCGAATTTTGTTAAAAGTGACGTATCTGTTCAAAAGTTTCAGCTCCCCATCCCCCCTTTAAGCACTTTAGGAAAAACTCCACAACTACTTTGTACTTATTCTTCATTGTGTAGCTTCACACTGCTGCTGGGAGATCTATAAAAGGCAGAAACACTTGTCTTTGTGATTGTGCTGTATGCCATGTTTAATATGCATGATATCTGTCCAGTGACCTGCAATGCCCAGCTAGACTAAAATGTAGTAGGGACGAAATGTCTGGCTCTAGGTATAAGACTGGTGATATGTCTTTTTAAACTTATCATGAATAGTCGATCTGTAATAGCTTGTTAGCTCTTCCTGTAAATTGCAGAGCTCCATTCGAGACATATATACTTGCTGGAGTTGACTCAGTACACCCGCCTCTCTGCATACTTTGTCTTCCTCAACAGCCAGCAAGCTTTCGACTGTTTTTCGCATGTGGTCCATCTCAAACCCCTTTTGTATGCCATTATGTCTAGGACTACTTTTGAGAATGTCATACCATATAATGAACTTGTGCATTAGCCATTTGCCAAGTAAATTTCTCATTTTTACATGTGGAGATCCTCAAGTTTTTGTTTTGTTACCATTTTTTCTTAATTGTGCGTTTGTTGGTTCACCTAGTTATCTGCCAGAGCTGGATTACTCCTTTTTGGTGTTGCAGTTTACATGGATGGTATTGTCTTTTGGCTAGCTGGCCCTTTACATGCTGTACCATAAAAGTGGAATATTGCATGTTGCCTTGGATGCAATAGTGCAATACCTCAATGAGATTAGCCTTCATATTTCTCCATCTAAGTCAGCAGCTATTGCATATTATCCTCAGCAGCAAGTCCATACAGTTTAGTCACCTTCCATCCTCACTGGTCGGGTGTTTACCAGGGCGTCCCATACTGCTTGCTATCCCCCTTTTAGTATAGGCTAAGGCACTTCTGGCTTATGTTTAGCGCCTCCTGTCTAAGCATGGCGCATTCTCCAGTGTACAGCGCATTCAGTTGGCTGAAGTAACACCAATAGCTTGATATAACCATGGATGACTGCATCATCTAGCAGCTTGCAGTTAGGGCTGCATGGACGTTGTTTTCTTTGCATCGCCTTCGGTGAGTGTTCCCTGAGGCTGAGCTGGAGACAGATTATTCTATTGAGTGACTCTTCAAGCAGTGCTGGGCTTTCCATGTTTGGTGCAGTCTAATGCTGCGCTTATTGAAGCTAAGAACCTACCTTGAAGCTATGAGCTTCTGTCTGTTTGCCAATATCCAGTTTTGATAAAGTTTCTGCTCTTTGGTGAAAAAGAAAGAAAAGTATGCCCTGCAGGTTTGTGCCAACTGACAAAAATTTCATCTGGGTTAATCATACTTGGATTTTACAAAGGCTTTTCAGATGCTTCAGTTCATGATGGCAAAACAACTGCTAATTTTTATTGATTAGAGTTTGAAGCACAGCATGCCCTCTCAGTTAAATATACGTAGGTTTGTTGGTTTCAGGTGTTACATTTTTGAAAATCTGGTGTTATTTTCATATAGGAAAGCCGGGGGGAAATAGTAATTTTTGTTGATTGGTAGCCCAATTTTCGGTATTTTCTTCGTGTTTCTCAAACAACTAACACAGTCAGTGGTCTCCTTTTGGATACAAGCATTATATGTAAACAAGCGAAATCACGCATGGGAACATAAACTGACAGAGCTGCTCGCAAGTCATGTGATGAATTTATTTATGCATATGTTCATTGACAGGCTTTATTCACACTTCTTGAACAAACCACATAAACAAAAACAGATAGAGGCGTCCTTGGCGATCCTGTTGCTTAATTCATTCTCTGTACTTAACAAAGGAAAAAGAAAAAAATACAACCAATAGTACAGACGGGTGTACTTCGCATGAGGTATTATGCTTGTAATTACAAGCCCTTGTTGACATACATTATAATTTGCATTTTGATCATTTCTGTGTCCATCATAGACCTGTCAGGGCTTTGAATGTGCCTTAGTCGAGAAAACGTCCTCACAACATCGCATCCACCATTTGCATGCAGTGACATAAATGCTGCATCACTAGGTTAGGGCTGTGGGCGGTGGCATCCTGCCAGTAAGCCAGCACGTGAGTGCTGTTCTCAGGGCTTTGTTAAATCAGATATTTATTAAACTCATCCTTTAGAGAATGCACTTTGGGGTGAACTTTGGAAACAAATCGGATTTAACCTGATTTTTCATAAAGCTTATTGAGGGTGCAAGAAACTTATTGGGTTTTACCCAAAAATGGAGGACCCCAATGTACGGCATTTCCAAAATCTGTGAAACTGATAGACATAAGCGGGGCACTGGAATGCATTTGCCATCTGCCAATGGCACTGACAAAGGCTATCTTCAGCGATTGCTGTGAGGCCCTTAGCAGGTTGTCCAGTGCCAATTCTGACTCATCTCTATTGCATAAGTTCGTCAAGATGGCTTGTGAAATCATATCTCAAAGAAAAAGACTAACATCTTAGTGGTTCTATGACACCATTGGCAACAGGATGCAGTGCATAATCTTGAAAAAGAACTTAAACATGTGCAAGTTGGGATACAGTCACCAACCAATTTTTTGGACGCCCGATTTTTCTGACGGCTTCGCGGCACCAATAAAGCCAGTGTATAAGGAAGTCTGAAATTTCGGATGTTGAAACCCTTTGCCGCCTGATTTTTCGAACTTCTTGACGTGACTGCAGGGCCGCAACGGCGTTAAACAAAGCCACCACCGCCTTCTTTCGGCCGTTTTCATGGTAGGTACGACGCTGGTCGGACGACGGTGGTCGGACTTGTGCGAGAGAAGGCGAGGAAATGCGCCTAGAGAAGGGACACGTGCTCTCGGGCAGCAAAGTTGCGAAGAGGATCACGGTAGAGGAGAGGGGGCGTCGCGGTAACTCTTGCGCAACGCAGTTGTGGGAAGGGGACGGCACTACAAGTCGTTCACTTGCACGTTGCGGGAAGGCGAGGGAAAGGGAGCGTGCTCTCGGGTCTACGAGTTGCTGGGAGGGGCCAGAGGGAGGAGGGGAGGCTGTCGCTCGCTTGTTCGTTTGTTTCCGAAAGGCGAGGGAAAGGGCACATGCTCTCGGGCAAGCGAGGTACCGGGAGGGACCATTGGGAGGAGGAGGGGAGGCTGTTGCACGTTCGGCGTGGGAAGGCGCCGAAGGAAAGGACGCGTGCTCTCGGGCAACCGAGTGGTGTTAGGCAGTGAAGCATACGCAGTGTAGTGCGGTGAAGCATACCAAGCGTGAAAAGGGGCCACTTTCACAGGACAGCTATGCATTCCTTAATTATACACGCGTGCACCCACCGTCTCCTGTCACAGTACGAACACCATTCTACCTAATAAGTGTACTGGCAGGCCTTTAGAGCTCTTTTGGACATTCCTATGGTGATTTCATCCCTTGGGGGCAGTAAAGGGGTCTTCACACGTGGGAGAAACTCCAGCTGTTGGCGCGAGAAGTGCGCATCACTTGACAACGACGTCACTGTTTTGTGAGATAATGTGCCACGGCAGTTACGTGCCAGGTCCCCTCTCCCCGTATCGGGGAGAGGGGACCTTCTGTCCGGACGGAACAAACAATCCCCGCTTGGGGGGGGGGGGAGGGAGCTAAATTTTGTATTGGTGTCCTCGAACGTTGACGAACTGGCTGCTCCAGAGGGTGGCAACCGTATTGCAATCGCTTCGTTGTTGTTGGTGGCCCTGCCACATTTGCGAAGGTGTGCGCCACTGCGATAGCCAAATTTAGCGATGATGCGACTTTATTACTTTTTTTTCTGGTCGAACAATTCCTGTGCCTTTAGGACACTATATTTGAAGCGTACAGCAAGGGAAATGGGAAGAAATGAAGATTAGTATCAAGAGTAGAAACCGCCACAGTAGTCTGCTACCACTGAGTGAGAGAGAGAGAGAGAGAAACAACTTTATTTATACCATCTTAAAGAGAAAGGGGCTGCAAGAAGAAGGCAAGAGAGGTTGTCCTGCTTGCAGTAGGCCGCCTCTACCACCTCAGCCCACCTCAGGATAGCTTCCTGAAGTTCGGGGTTGTAGCTGCGCATGGCAACCTCCCACAGCTTCCGACTACTTAAAACTGTACAAAGGTTAGGGGGTGGGGAGTGGTTCTTGCGTTGCTACATAATGTGGTTTAGGTCCGCTCTGCTAGCAGGACGAAACTTGCAGGCTGAGGTAGGGTATATTCCCAGGTGAATTTTGTGATGTAAGGTAGGGGATAGAAAAGTACGAGTCTGTAGTTTACGCCATAGCACCTCGTGTATGCGTGACAACGAACACATTAAAGGTGGGAGGGTTTGGCGACCTAGGCTGTAATGCTCGCAAATGTCGTGGTATGTAAGTAATCTGTCTTTGGAGGTAAATTCTGGAGGGAGATTGTTGGCATCTGAACCATCCCCTAGTCTAGCCTGTGCTCAGTTCGTGATAGCTCGAGCACTTGCGTGGGCCGTTTCATTGCCGATTAGGCCTGCGTGAGCAGGTGTCCAGATTAAACTCAGAAGTTGGGATGGCAGATTATAGGATAGGATTGCTAGGGCTGTCCTGCAAACCCTACCCGCTCCAAAGTTGTATATGGCAGTTTTTGAGTCACCTAATATGACAGAGTAATGCGGTATTGTTGCGACGAGTGCCACCGCCGCCTCCTCCTCCGAAGAGGCTAGAATGGATTCTGCCGTTGCAACACTGCCAGTGGAGTCAACGACTGATATGGTGAATTTGTGTCCACACGGATACTCTGCAGCATCGACATAGACCATGTCTTTGTAGTTAGATAACTTTTTCTGTAGGGCTTTAGCTCGTTGTTGCCATCTATGTTCGTGATGAACAGGGTGCACATTCTTAGTGAGAGGAGGGATATGAAAGTGCTCATGAACCGGGTGGAGAATATTTAATTTCTCATTGATTATGGGTGCTGGGGTAATATTTAGGGAGTTTAGGATCTGCCTACCAGTGCTGATCTCCCTCCCCGGTTGCCATGCCCGTGTGAGTGGGGGACTCTATGGGAAATTTTTTGCAGTGGCTGACCTCACTCGACCCCACCCATATCACCCGCGAGAATGTCCCTCGTGTGAATACCCTTAAAAGGCATGCATTCATGATTTTTGGGATATTCTTTGTGGTCCCATATGAGTCTGGAAAATCGGACGTTGACTGTACATTCATCTTGAAGACCAAATGCCATGCGACGAGGGGCAAAAGAAGAAAGGGCAAAAACAGGCGCTTCTCGCAACTAAGAAACATTTATTCAGAGAAAACAGTACATGTACAGTCATAGAGGTATAATTGTGCCTTCGCCAACTTTACAGCTTCTTAAAAAGGTAAATCAAACCACATGAAAAGGAAAAGGAAAAAAGCGAACAAAAATACCTGAAAATCTTACAGCTTATCGGGTGCCTTCAAGGAAATTAATATTTTTTTTGACACTGACACAAAGGTGCAGTTAATGCGTTCATTACCTTTTCTGAGGATATTATAAGCTTCCATTATTTCAAGTGTGGCCCTCCACTTATGCCAAAACAAGACATTTGTTTCATGAAATCTAAGGATACATGCACATTTTCAGCAGTGATCACTATGGTGGGGCTTCATCTTCTTATACAAATCATTTGTGTGCTCCCTCAGCCTGATATTGGGACACCTGCTGGTTGGACCCGTGGAGCAACAGCCACACGAGAGGGGCACAGAATGAACAACTGACACCTTGCAGGATATGAATCTGTTAGAATGTCTTATGCCATACTGCCATTTAGCAATATATATGTGACTATATATGTACTGTTATCTTCTAATAAATATTTGTTAGTTGGGAGTAGTGCCAGTGTTTGTCCTTCTGTACTTCGTCTCTCGTCTATTTGTGTTTTGTCAAGGGCCCGGACACCTGAGAGATACACCGCTCTTGCCTGACTCTTTTGCGCATGCGTGAGTTGCGAGAGAAAAATCTACGGGCTGCGCCTAGGTATTACGGAAGAGGACACGCTTTGCTTCATTTGTCCCTAGCTGAGCTGTGCTACGCGATAGTGGATAATCTGGAATAAGCTCTCTCTCTGCTCGTGTTACAGGGCATAGCGGTCACAGCACTGCGCTCGTGAGTGGGAGGTCCTTAGTTCGAATCATGTGTTCGGCAGGTTTTTCTTTTTCTTTTTTTTTTCCTTAATCTACATCAATATATCTTTTTCCCCTTTTACTTCCGCAGTAGTTGTTCTTTATCTATGCTTTACCACCAGGCCTGACAGGAAGCGTTCCTGCTAAGCAGAGCAGAGCAAGCTGGCGCGAAGCATGGGGAGGGACTTAGGTATATGAGGTGTGTTCAAATAGAAACCGAACTTTTGCTATAACACCTTTACTGCTTATGGTACAACATTTTAAGTGCTGTCCCTTTCAAAGTAGTCCCCTCTACTGGCAATGCACTCTTCCCATCTTTTCTTCCATTTTTGGAAAGCCTCCTGGAACGCACTTTCTGGAATGGCGTGCAGATCTCTTCTCGCATTGTCCTGGATCTCCTCTACGGTTAGGAAATGATGTCCTTTCAAGGTGGTTTTCAGCTTGGGGAATAGAAAAAAGTCTGCTGGGTCTAGGTCCGGAGAATATGGTGGGTGGGGAATAACAGGAGTGTGGTGTTTTGCTAAGTAGCTGCGGACAGGGAGTGACGCGTGAGCAGGGGCATTGTCATGATGCAACATCCAAGCCTGATTTTCCCCACAATGCAGTCCTCTTACTGCGCACAGAACCTCTCAAATGCGCTAGAATTCCCTGATAGACTTCCTTGTCTACCATCTGACCACGTGGTACAAATTCCTGATGGACAATGCCTTCGCAGTCACAAAAAACTTAACCAACATCACCTTGATCTTTGACCGGCTCATGCATGCATTTTTGGACGAGGAGACTCTTTGCCCAACCACTGCAACAACTACACCTTCGTTTCAGTATCATAGCCATAAACCCACATCTCATCGCCTGCTATGATGTTCTTAAGGAGAGATGGAGAAAAAAAATTATTAAAACAAAGGGACAACACAGGGTCCATTGTCACTTTGGCACTAATCCGGTGAACAGCTTGTGCACATGCTCACTTCAGCGGCTGTAGCTCGCCAACTACCGATCAGAGCGAAACACCGCAAATGGCAGTTTGTTGTCTAAACCTGCCGCTATGTGCGCTCAGTAGCCGCTGCGTGCTCCCTCTGCCGGTTGGCGCGCTATTTCAAAAGTTCGGTTTCTTTTTGAACACACCACGTATGCCGCTTTAGCGGCTGCAGACCAATGAATAATGACACATTGTTACTGCAAACTGTTTATGCTGTTTAACTGTATGCTTGCCCATTAGTTAAGCACCAGGTCTCGCGTAGTGCACATTGTCATTTGCTAGGGACGAACGGAGAAAAGCGTCTCCTCCTCTGTAGTACCTAGGCACACTCCCAAAATCTTTCGGCACCCTAGGCAAAACGTAAATACACTTGTCTTTCGTATGTTGGCGCTTGGTGCTCAAGATGAACGTAAACTTGACTTTAATGACCAATACATCATATAAATTTGATGATGCATGGCTACTTGTATGCTACCATCTACAGTGCATGTGCCCTGATGAATATGTCACCAGGAAATTGTATCCTACATCAATCTGTTCTAATGATTAGAGCCAATGTACAAGGGCCCTACAGCTCAAGTTACCAGTTACCCATATATAATTTGCATTAAGAATGTCAAGTGCTAAGCCCTTTATGCCTAGCTTGTGGCAAATGATGAAGCCCACTTTAAAGCATACTTTTGCAGTGCACAGCTTTCAGCGGTCCTTGTTCTATGCTGCTGAGCAACTTCAACTGCTTGTACTTTACGGGCTCACTCGGAACTCCCACAACTTCCATAAACCTAACTCACTGACTTCTTGTCCCCAAAGGCTAGGGCCTTAATTCAGTGCCAGGCCAATAAAGCTGCTGTAGAATTTTTTTAGCTGCAGTAATTTCATTCTTGTCTGTAGCTGTTTGTGTGATGTCATGGATTGAGCTGTGTTTTCTTTCCTCTCTCTTCCTTTTGTGGCGTCCCTTACAGGATGCCTGCTTTTATTTCTTGTTTGTGAGGTGTTTATGTGTTTTTATGCAAATAATAATGATTTCAAAACTCTGCTGCCTGCATCAACTGGCATGGCAATGTCTCCTGTCATCTGGCATTGTGTGCACAGCAGAAAAATTTTCATGTCCTCTCACCTGGAAAAAAAAGTTTCTTTACCCGAATCACTGCACAGTTTGTGAACATACAAGAAAAATAGGTATCATCTTTTCAGACCTGTATATTACTTGTTAATTTCTTTTTTTTTTTCTTGAACATGATCTCAGATGAGCCAGTCCCCTTCGCCCTAGAGGACATGATGACTTTAGGCAATGATTTTCCACCTAGGGCTCATTATTTGGTTCGATGGTGAGCAACTTTTGAACTCATTTTCTTGCAGTGTTGCTTAGTTTATTAGACTAGTTTGCATTCATTGTGCATTTCTGGCTTTTTGTGATATTTATTGTTTTCTATATTTGTGTTTTTAAAACCTCTTGACATTCAGTTGAACAAATGTTGAATGTCGGTAAAACCTTTGCCTTGTTGCAGTTTGCAGAAGCTAGATGTGATGGTGTGGCCGGTGCGATGTGAATTGCTTTTCTTGGCAGTTGTTTCCAAGCAGTACAGTCTAGGCCACTATTAGTAGCATAGGTTGGCAGAATAGAGGCACACTCGCTCACACTCACCAATATTTTGTTTTAGAATATGCACTTACTCGCATTCACACTCATCTCCACCCAAGCTCATTGGTACTCGTTCATAGTTGCTACTCGTGCCAACTCACACTTGCTTGGAATTACTTGTGCTCATGCCCACTTCCACTTGTAGTTACTGGCATCTGCTCACGTTCATATTCACGTCCACTTATTCTCATACTTCCACAAGCTGTCCTTTTTCTAACCCCTATTTCCCTACCCCAGTGCAGGGTAGCAAACCGGATTCTAACATCTGGTTAACCTCCCTGTCTTCCTCACCATCTCTCTCTCTCCACTCACACCAGCACCTACTCGCTGTGTGCCATGCATTGGATGCACGTTAAAGATCTCCAGGTGTACCCGCCGCGGTGGCTCAGTGGCTAAGGCGTTGCGCAGCTGAGCACGAGGTCGCGGGATCAAATCCCGGCCGTGGTGACCGCATTTCGATGGAGGCGAAAATGCAAAAACGCCCGTGTACTTGTGTTGTAGTGCATGTTAAAGAACCCCAGGTGGTCAAAATTAATTTGGAGCCCTCCACTATGGCGTGCCTCATAATCAGATCGTGGCTTTGGCACGTAAAACCCCAGAATTTAATTTTCTTTAACTGGCACCTACTTGCGTTCATACTCGCGTTCACTCACATTTAATGGCATTCACTTGCATTCATACTCATGCGCTCTCACACTCATTGGCACTCTCTCGCCTTCATACTCACATCCACTTGCACCCTTCATCACTTGCTGACAGTCATACTCACATCCACTTCCACTAACAGATAATCACATTTATTCATACTTATGTCTTCTCACACTAACAGCCACTCATTCACGTTCGCTCTCATATCTGCTCACACTCAAAGATACTGAAGTGTATAGTACTTGCATATACTCGCAGTCACCGGCACTCACTCACTCATTCATACCAATGTCCAGTCACACTCGGCGGCACTTGCTCAGGTTCATACTCGTGTTCATTCACTATAGGTTGGTGAACTCTCACTCATGTGTCAACTCGTACTCGGACCGACTCATACGTCTCAGTGTGAGAGAGCTCGAGTGTGTCCTAGGGGATTTGAGTCCGAGCGAGTTGAGACGAATCCAAGTAGGTATGAGTCTGAGTTGAAGTGAGTTCAAGCAGGTGTGAGTCGGAGTCTAGTGAGTAAAAGAGGTCATGAGTCTGAGTTTGGAGGGAGTCCCACTGAACTGGAGCTTGTGCGAGTCTTGAGTGTGATTCCATATGAAGCAAACACACAATGAAGCAAAGCAAGGCATTGGGGAAATTAACTGGCAGGAGCCGAACCCACTACTGAGAAGGAAAACAAGTGCAAAAGAAACAAGGATGAGATGAGTACATAAGACTGGCACCTAACTTTTGCCTTTAAGTTCCAGCCTTGTGTACTCATCTCGTCCTTGTTTCTTTCGTGCTTCTGTTTTCCTTCTCTGTTATGAACCAATTTGCCCAAGGTAATGTTAAAGCCACAACTTCTACAAGACGCATGTGATGCTCTGCCAATTTTGTGGTGTCTGCTGGCAACAGTGAGCTTGATTGAGGGCATTCTAACAATGGAGCGGTGCCTAATAAATCAAATATTACAAATGTAAGCTGCCAAGATTTGTAGTAAGTTGTATAAGCATACTGTTTTTAAATGTGAGCTTCATCCTAGGTCTATAGCTTCCAAGATGCTTGGCATGCAGAACACTTGTTACACCTGTGCCCAAGTTTTTCTGTGGCACAGTCTAGATCGGCATACTCATTCATGAGTACAGTCACCCATACTGATACTCGTTTCGCAGGCGTGAGTGTGAAGGTGTCGTGAAGGGTGTGATTAGATAATAGTAGAAACTGGAGTCCGTTAGTGGGTGTGAACAATTTTTATTGGAGAGAGCACATGAGCATGAGCAAGACTAAGTGCTGTTGAGTATGAGTAGGCGTAAGTATGGATGTGAGTGAGCACTGGGGAGTGTGAGTAGGTACATGTGAGTTTGAATATGAATGCTGTGAGTGCGAGTGGAGCTGAAAAACGTTAAGAGTGCCATCAAATGTCAGTGGATACAAATGTGAATGTGAGTATCATTGAGTGTGTAAACGTGAGCGAAAATTGTATGAATGGGAGTGTACATGAATGCAAGCCAATGGTAGTGTGTGCAAATGGGTGTAAATGTAATGTGAAATAGTGCCTGCTATCAGAAGTTTCTAACCCGTGAATTGATTCTGTCAGTCTCAGATGTGCTTGTGAATGTATGTGATTGCTGTGAGTTCCTGTGAGTTCAAGGGCCCGGGTGTGAGTAATATAGTCCAAAATGAATCTGGGTGTGTGTGTGCCTGAGTGAGTTTAGAAGTGCTATCAGGTAGGATTACATTGGACTTTTGGGCAACAGTGCGCATGTAAATACAGGACGACCTTATACTGTGGCCATGAGAGATGAACATGTGCACTGAAAGCCTGAGTGAATACTCGTCCTCATTGTCCTCATCATGCAACTTTGCTGGTGTGCTCTTCACATGTCTGTTGGGCCACCGCAAAAGCCGAAAAAGCAGGATCGTTTTATTTCGCGTTAGATAGTTTTACAATGCAGCAAGACTGCATGAGAGCATGCGACTGATTTTTAGTGAATCTGACTGTCATTGAGCGGTTTGCCCCTGTCCCAAAATCCAGAATGAGTAAATAAATTGCTTACATCCTCTAAATCAATGTATGCAGGTACAAATGGGTAATATTACAAATTGTGCAGAGCAAGTTTTGTGCAAAGTAAAGGTCTCTATAGCAAAAGCGTGTAGAGCCTGGACTGCTTCACACTCGGCGCACTCCTTGCAAATTATGGTGTCCAAATTTCGCATGTGCACACATCCACCCTTGTTTACATTGGTATACCTGGGGTAAAGGGCCTGTACTAAGAATGGTGTAAGGCTGATAGAAATGCTGCATCAAAGTATAAAAATTATTGTTTCTCCTAGGTTTGGCTTGCGAGACTTTCTAGTAATAGCACCAAGCAGTGAAGAGGAAGCTATCTCAAGTGAAGACAGAACGAAACTTCTTGTCAGCTCTGTTTCTGTAGCTCTAAACAACTCAAAGTGGTAAGCTCGTTGATTCTTTACATTTATTTGCTTTATTTTCATTGTCGTTCGGTATACCTTAATTTCTGTACAGACTTCTTTTTGAAGCACGGTACAACAAACAAAAAGGTGCCCAAGCAAATTTTACACTGCAGCGTATTGAGGTGTCTAAGCATTCGTGCTTACTAAATCTCAATGCTTTTCAAGTGACTTTTCTGACGTGTTGGAAGGGTCTCTGCAGTCCCAAGGGTAGTATTGGCCCAATGGCCTAGAGCTTGACCAGGTAAGTCAGCGGAGAAGGCCTGGACCAAGTTGAGGTGGCATTGAACAACAAAAATACGTTTGTTTACATCGTTACGTAAATAATGATCAGCTTCAAAAGCTGCTCAATAATAAAAGGTGAAGGTGATGGCTGCTCCATCAGTGAGCCACCACTTTTTACCTTCCAGGGAGCACTGTCGCTCAGGAGACGGAAAGAACTGTCGGCTGAAGTACGTGCGGTCGTTACTCTGTCATGTCTGGGTTTCTGAGGGTCTAATCATTGCACTGGCACATTCCTGTGTCGAACGTTGCTCACTCTCTTACACGCCGTGCGTGTCCGAGAAAAAAAAGAGAAGGTTCCGTGCTGGGTACAAACTTGCACACAGATGCCTATGTGCATCGACACCCTTGTTAATTTTTGCCACTGGAGACCTGAGGTTTTCAGTGCTTTAAAGCATACAAAATATATTTGTTGTCCAAGCTGTAGTGGTGTCATTTTTGGCTGCGTCACACCAATGTTTGTCCTAGAGTTGAGCTGTAACAACAGGTTTGGATTTAAATGTTCACCTTTCTTGTGAACTCCTGTTGTAACGAAATTGCTTTATTTGAGTTACCATTTATTTAAACGTTTTTGTGATGTCTTATAGTTGATTATTCAAAGTGGAGCAGCCCCAGACTCTGCTTAGGATGATGTGCGAAGTGGGAAACCCTTGCAGGATAGCTTGGTGTAGCATAGGTGGTGAGATGTACAAGTGTGTACACCAGCTTGTCATCGAAGACCCCAAGGATGATTTTGAGTTATATGCTCTTGCCAATGTGGAGGCTGTCATATTTGCTCTTGTCACAGATTCAGAAATTTAGAATGGGTTGGGTGGTGAAGATGATGAGGACAATGTGGCAGATAAATAACTTTGCATAATACCCTCACAAATAACTTTGAAAAACCAACCATTCTTTCGTGGCAGAAGGACTTGTTCTTGGGCAAGTTGGTGTTTGCTTAATGACAAATTGTAGCGTGAAGGCACAATTACAAACAAGATACACAGACACACGTCACAGGCGCCTGTGATGTGTGTCTATCTTCTTTGTAATTGTGTTTTCACGCTACAATTTGTCGTTTAGCAACCATTCTTTGTTTTTTTTTAAAACAAACTGGAGAGCAGTGGCATTGAAGAGGACATTGAAGAAGTGTGCAAAAGGTTTAAAAGATGGTTTGCTGGTGCCTGAATGAAATGCTCATCAGATGCTAATGTTCTCTTTGCTCCAAAATAAAATGCTTTCATGTTGCCACTATTGAGCATGGCTTTGTTCTAACATATATTCCACGAGTTACACACTATTGGAGTGCACGTCCTTTATAACTATGGCTGTATTAAGGCCTCTTTGCTTTTAGCAAAATATGTCTTATAACAAATTTCTTTTCCTGTATTGGCAAGTTCTATGTACGTAACAAGGGTATACTGTTTATGTATATTACTGAATAAATTGATGTCATTGTGTGGTTCATTCTGACATCAATGTTTATTGAATGACGTTGCTGATAAACCAACAATGACAAGCTTGTAGACTGATGCACTGAGATAGACATGGTAGTAGTTTTGAAAGCTTGTATTCACAATAATATTTAAGAAAATCTGCTAGCCAATACTTATCTAAGACCATTGCCACAAGCATGTTGCCTTGTGTTTTTTTACAAATGAAAGGATGAAAGGCTGAGGAGTACGGTGCCTAGGCTTGCTTAGTACAGTATTCAATAGTTACACTTGCTGGCTGTGATAAAAAGAAAAAGGAAGCTGATTGGTACTGTAACTTGTGAAATTTTCGGTTGCTTTTGAGTATTAGTTGCTGTGTAGTGATCGCTGGCAATGATGACCTTCTTGGTTTTCATGCATGACATTGAGCGGTCACATCACACAAGCAGTGTATACGAAGACCAAATGCTACATAAACTCCCCTTTTTTTTCTTTTGTTTAATCAGCATGGGGTTTGTTACATATCAGTGGTAACGAGGATGGGATTTAAATGACAGGCCGAGTGATGCCCTCTCTCCCCTGACCGTGCTCCGGACTTTGTCGAAGCAGGTGGAGCCTGGGAAATGTACCAGATTCTCCTGGCAGTGTATTTTGAAGCACATGAAATCACTGACTTGGCAAGGAGATATGCCTTGCTTGTGGCCTTACTCTCTGGTAGTGCAGGCAAGATTCTTCAAGAGCGGTGCCATTCAAAGTATGTAAACGAGCTGGAGTACAGGAAAATCTTCAAGTACTTGCAAAGCCATTACACACCGAAGCTCAATGAGATATCTCCGAGATACAGATTTTTTTATGCAGGTCCAAAAGGAAGGAGAAGCTTTGCGAGAGTTCACAGTGAAATTGTGTCACTTGCTCGAGAGCTGCAGTGTCGGCACCATGCTGGAGTGAATGATTCGAGACCAAATTACTATGTGCGGAGATTGAGACGAGAACGTATGGCATCACCTACTCACCGGCTGCACACTGTCATTAAAGGATACAGAAGAGTTTGTCCTATCATGCTGCTACTGATGTGCCATTTTTGCGACTTAACCAGAATGAAGAACATTACTTGGGGTGCACCAACTTCGTACAGATGCCGCTGGGGTTGCCCAGGGTAACAAGGCTGGCTAGGAAGCCCTTGGAGATTGCTCAGCCTTATGCCGGTTGTAGTGGGTACTCGCACATAGCTGACAACTGCCATTTAGTGCGAATGATCTTTCACAACTGTAGGATGTGTGGACATCAGGCCAGGGTGTACCCAACAAGTCGCAAACAGCCTGACAAGAAACAAGGCGTGGATGCAGTTGCGTGGGGTATTGACAAAGGCTCTGATGGGGAAACTGTCCACATTAATTGTGCAACCACTTAAAATGTGCTGGAGCATAAAGCCAAAGTTGTGCAGAATAAGCTGTGCAGTTGTGGCCCAGTGGGTAAGACGTTTGGCTCGACTGCGGGAGGTGAGTGATTCGATCCCCACCACTGGACACCCACTGGTTTATAAGACGGGTACAAGCCAGGCGTCCAGCATTCCAGGGGTGCATTGCTTGGGAGAGGTTCGTACAGATCGCTATGCTTGCTGGGCAAAAACCAAGACAAACAAAACACCACAACTCTTGAAAGGGGGTCTGGGCTCAGGGTGTTTAGTGACCTGGAAAGCCTGAAAAGCCTGCAAAAGTCAAGTAAAATCTGAGCACCTGAAAAAGTCATGGAGTTGTCAGGGAATTTTTCATTTTAGTGACTAAAGTAATGAAAAATAACTGATTAGACTGCCCAAGTTGAAATTCATGTAGGTTGGTTCCCTACAAAATTATGCTCCTTGCAGCACTGCCAGTTAGCTTTCTTACTCAATAGTGCTGTTTTCAGTCCTCATAATAAAGGAATTGATTTGTGAATTACGTTCAACATTGCCTTCTAGCTCAATACGAGCGCAAACTTAGCCCCGCATGCACTTGTGAGACAGTGCAACCTTCTACAGCATTACAGGTGTTCATACGCAGGGCTTGCGTTATGTGAAGCATTTTGTATGTAGCTGGGAAGGATAATAATAGTGGCAGGGCACGTTGATGCACGTTGACCTGGCAAGTTGATGCTGCAATAGAAACACATGGTTATTACAGACAGTTTTTATTAATCTAACAAATTTTGTGGGTTGTGTTGTCACACACATGGAGCAGCACCAACTTGCGGAGACCGTACATGGAGAAAGGGGCTGTACATATCATGGACCTAAAGTGCAGAGCTGCTGTGACTGCTGCACGAATGAATTTATTACACTATTAAAACCCGCTTGTAATAGCGTGTCTTCATTGGCTAGCATAGCCACAGCTACACGGCATAAACCAAAATTCCGGGAGGGAGTAAGCTTCTGCTGCGTCGTTGAAACAGGTCCATTCTCTTGAAG
The DNA here is from genome assembly GCF_013339745.2 of Dermacentor silvarum. Taxonomy (NCBI): domain Eukaryota; kingdom Metazoa; phylum Arthropoda; class Arachnida; order Ixodida; family Ixodidae; genus Dermacentor; species Dermacentor silvarum. The sequence continues at coordinate 50,787,819 of NC_051154.1, read as the reverse complement.
AAACGCCCATATACAGCATAAACTTCTACTCAAAGTATGCAGTACTTAGCTGGAAAACAGAGTAGGAAGAGCTACATAGCAGTACAGCGAAAGCCACATGCCCAGCACTGCTGCGATACTTTTGTATAGTAAGAAACGCTGTGAGGGAATGAGAGTGCTAACTTTCTTGCAGGTTACGAACAATGGCGCAATAACGCCTCGAGCAAACACGTCTCGCTGAGTGTTCTGTGTACTATACGTAGACAAACACAAGTGGCGCGTGCACGTAAGGTAACATTTAACATCACATCACGACTGTCGTAGACCATCAACATCACCGCCAATTATCCTCAATGAACGCGAACAGCACAGAAAGCTATGCTTACATTGTGGGTTCTTGGTGTCTCACAGGAGACCAACCACCGTGGGTTCGAGCTTAGCGAGCCACAGGGCCGCGTCAGCCGTCGCCTCCAGCACCGCTCGCGCGCGAGCTCAGAGGCCGCAAGGGGCTACCGAGCGACGCACGCAAAAACACAGTAAAGCCCTGAGTTGACGGAAACCGTTTACTGAAACCGTCGGCACCAGCACTGCGCAAACATCCGCACGGAGGGGAGCCAAAGGGGTCCCGCACCAGGGCGAAAATACAATAACAGGCGCCTATAGCACGTCGCGGCGAGAGCACAGGCTCAAGCTGGGACACGCCGCTAGGAAAAGTCCCGGCGGCTATGCTACTTGCTCTGGCGATAACCAATGGGTCAACTCGCGAGAGCACGGGCAATATCCTTCGGCTTAGGCTTTCGGCAAGTGCGGCTCGGCGAGGTACGACCTCGCGCGAGCACTAATGGCACCGCTCGTCGGCTTAGGGTCGGGAAAGGATCAGCACAAAGTACGCGCTCCCCGCACGGGCAAAGGCACCGTGCGCGAGCTCCAGTCCTAGTCACAAAGGTGTCGGCGGACGAGAGGAAAGCATGAACGTACCGTGCGCTGGTCCCGGAGAGAAGTCCCGAGGCACGCTCCGCCGCTAGCAGCCGACAACCGGCCGCGTAGTGACGTCAGCGCCCCGCCCTCACCGCCAACCGCCGCGTGCGCAGCGCCACCGCGGGAACCGGTTAGGCGGCGCGGGCGGAGAAGGAGGCCAGCGGGGAACGATGGCGAGGGATGGCAGAGCAGGCGAAGCCCGCGCAGTCATGCCGGCGCAACCCTCAATCCCCACATCCTCCTCTCCTTAAATGCCCCCCTACCAGCCTGGCGAAACAGCTAGTAGGGGCTTATGCATCAAAGACAATTGAGTCTTTCATGCACAAGCTAAATGCTAACCTCAGCCCAACAAGTACTCTTAAAACAACGCGTTCCGACATAAAAAAAAAAAAAAAAAACTTTCATGCACTACAATAATAATAATTATATACAAGGATCGTGGAAAAATTAAAATTAAACTGCTACGCTTTACAATACAAAAAAAAAAAAAAAAAAAAACGCAACCCTCAATCCCCACAACATCGATTCCCACAATGTGTGGTATCTGCATAATTTTTCACTCTTGAGTCCAGGTTTTAGAGGCACTGTCTATAACACCATAAAATACCAAATTATCCCGACGCGACCTATCTTCAAACTCAAGACTAGAAATAATTGCTGTTGTTTCGGTATTTACAGCCGTATACTTGTACTGCGCGGTAAGTCGAGAATGTTCTAATTGAATTTGAATGACTCAACTGCGGCTAACTTTCTATTTCTACCAGAAATATTATCGGAATGCACTTCACTAAGTGTAGTAATTAGCAGTGTTGCCATTATAGGGATTTTGTCACTAGATTTAGCGACTATCTTGTCTGTTTAGCCACAAATTTTCAATTTAGCGACTGGCGACTTTTTTTAGCGAAAGGACAGAACCATCGGCAACATAGAATGCACTATATTATTCAAAAGCTACGTGTGAGTTACAGAAATTGGCTGTATGATGTGTAGGCACTGTGACCATGATGAAGCAATGTTTGCCCTAACAGGATTTACGGTGTGCTTTCAGAATGCATGTTTTCTTTTATTCTTTACAAAAGTGACCTAAACGGGTCCTAATGCTCTTGGCTCTGTACTTTCACTAGATATGTTTGATTGGTGGACATTTACACATTTTATTTTCTGATTTTGAATGCAGCAGGTGAATAATAAGAGAGATCGACTGTATAAAGGTGTATTTATAGAAGCAGCTGGGGTCATTCATGTGAGCCTGAACTCATTGCTTCCTTATTGCGTGGGTTTAGGACAAATCATGACTGCAAAGAGCTTTCAGGTAATCCAAGGGGCAGAAGCGTAGTATTTGACCTGCATAAATGTCACGCCGTGTTAACATGCGACCTTGTGCGTCTTGCGGAATCTTGCTATTCTTTCAGGAGCGCCGTGAACTAGAACATTTTCAGACATAATGCAGACCAAGTTACTATGCATGCTCGGAAAAATCAGATTGCTTGTATTCTGTTGAATCATGCTGCAATTAGAATCTTGCAATTTGAGGGCAAACACTGAATTTCAGCTGTCACCGTCCATTGTTGTGTAAGTATAATAGTAAAGTAAAAGCCCACTACACACTGCTGGTAAATTCACTGTTTATTCCTCACTCACACGGGCCCTAAACAAATGTGAGACATTTAGGTAAATGATTTATGCCATGCTAGCATATATTATAGTGTTCCAAAATGCCTACGTTGCCTAAAACTTGCTCAAAACTTTTAGCAATAATTTTAGCTACCTTGAAGCAAAATTTAGCGATGTTTTCATCTGACTTTAGCAACACGGTTAAAAAGATTATGGCAACACTGGTAGTTAGCCACAACTTCTTAAATATAAAGTTGAGGGGGTTGACTTCATGGATGGTGCATTTGGCTTGAAATAACCCTTTATCACTAATATAAAAAAATGACAAGAAATGTTCCATCTGAGATGGAGAAGCGGGTTCTTAACATGTAGAGCTATGCTGACTGATTGCTGAATTTTTCGAGGAAGCCCTCTTGAGCAATTCTAATTGATTTCACTTGATCTCGTTCGACACCATTTCTTTGTATGGCGTTGCAAGTGATAATTTAGCCACATAATTTTAAGCGTATTTGCCCACAGAAGTTTTAGAACTTAGAAACTAAAAAAAAAAAAAGCTTGTCTTTTGCGGTCTTGGTGCCTGGCACAGGTACACAGACCAAAAATGGGTATTTTCGACGGGAGAGAGGACTAGTGTTTGATGCATTCACTGTAACCTAAGCGCCGTTAAGCCGCTATTGGAGGGGCCCTGGGGTCGCCATTGGGGTTAGGCATGTGTGCTGATCAGCCTACTTGGAATTATCTTACAAAGGCCGATTTCAGGACCAGAATAAGGAAAGTTTGGGCCCATTGAAATGTACGGGCGCAGGCCAGGACCTTCGGTCGCGATTGAATTAACTCAAAAATTTAATTAACCAGATTCTATGTAATGGAAGTCTGTTGTACTTAGATTTCTCCTGCTGCCAGCATAAGCTGAAAATTTCCACCCAAGTTTTTTTGTGCCTATATTCCCAAATTTTTGTACCTTATGAGAAAAATTGTGATGAAAAAACGTTTGCCATCTTCTGTGTGTGTGTGCGCGTGCGTGCATGCGTGCTGCAAGAGTCGTAGGAAATCTGGAAACATCAGGGAACTTTGACAAAGGAGTTTGCTAGACACCCTGTCGACTGTCTCATGGAGGTAATTTCCGATGTGGCATACCAAAGCACCTATTATGGGGGGACGCCCTAGGGTTAGGGAGAAACGCCCCTTTCCAAGTGTTGAGATCCCATAATGGCTGAGCAACAGGCTAGCGCGCTTGTACCTATTTTACCCGTAGGTGCCCGGCAGCAGCTTTAGTCAGCCTCCCAGAGACAACGCCTATAAATCTCTCTAATGCCCCCTTTCAAAATGCGAACTCCCACAAGTAGCAGAGCGCTAGGCTAGGGGACAACTCTACCCATTAAAGAAACAGTGGGTATTCAGTGGCGCCGAGATAAGAACCCAGTACCTCCTGCATACGAGGTGGATGCTCTACTGCTAGGTCACCGCTACATGCACCACTGAGCAGTGTGATTTTGAAAGCGTGTGCTTTTCAAGTACAGCAGTGAGTGGCCTCCATTGCAACTAACCACAACAAAGTTATCATGCTTCCTTGTACCACTGCCTGTCATAGGAGAGCTGGAAATGACAGCAACACTAGGGGACGTGTCTGTGCTTGGACACCTTATTGTCATCGACTGTCCCGGCCACACTGTCCTCAGTTGAGACATCAGATTTGTGGCTTGCGCATTCTTTGTTTCAAATGTTTATTATTGCTCCTGGAAGCATGACACACGCTTTAAGATTCATATATTCTCAGTAAATAATTTAATATCGCATTATTTATGTGAATGATTTTCAGTTTCGGTTTCTGGGCGCCGAGTTGGACAGTGACGTCACTGTCTAGAAAACTTGGTCACGTGGGCCCACAAAGCTGTGACGCATGCACTGCTGCATCGTCTGCTTTCGCACACACATTCTGTACCAGTGCAGGCAAACAAAACCACGCCGACAGTTGTCATGACTAGCTGCGGCAGCTCCGATCCCGACCCTACGTCTGCGTCCGACGCGGCTCACTGCACTCTAGACTCGAGGCTCTCTACGCTTGCCCGGTGCTGTGGGTCACCGCTCATTGTACGTCACTCTAACGTGGTATGACGTCACTAAAACCTTTGTTACGCTTCCAACACAGTGACGTTGGTGTCATCGCGCTAATGATGGGTCTCGATCACGAGAACGAGCATTTAGGCACTCTTTGGAAGCAAATTAAAATATATTTTAAACGTTTGCTGTGTCCAACACTTCATGTTGAGTGTCCTTGCATACAGAGGAAGCCTACAGCAGGCTTTTTATAGCCTCATAATTTGGTTTCTCAACCCCTTTTAGCTTGGCTGGTGGTCTGATAGTGTCAGCTGGTGTTACTGCGCATGTGTAAGCAACCACTTTATGCAGTTGAAGTAAACTGGCTAGTGGCTGAAGATGTGCTATCACCAGTGATGTCTGAGTGGGTGAGTCTGGTAATACTGACGACCAAACAAAACAATTGGCTGCGCTTACGCAGTGATTTTCACCTCACTGTGAACATCGCTACTGAAAAAAAAAGACAATGCCTACTGCCGAGAGTGGAAGTTATTTTTGCGAATCTCTACGACGGAAGTCTTCAGTGTACTCGGTCTTCAGGATGCATATAAATCAGCTGCTGCTGGACAAGGAATGCAAAAAACTTGCAGTGATCAACATGTTCAAGGGCCCATACTGCTTTAATCCCATAGCTTTCGGCATTTTCTTGGTGCCAGCAATATTTCAGGGAAGCATGACCTCAATCCTTAGCAGTATTTCTGAGGTACTGGTTTAACTCGACATCGTGGCTGAAAAAGTGGACTGATACTTGGCACTGGTGCAAGTGCTGCAGTGGCTGAATGAGCATGGCCTCCAGCTAAACCAAGGAAAGTGCAAATTTGGGCAAAAGAAGTCAGCTTTTTTAGGGCACTGCATAGGCAAATGAGGCCTGCATTCAAAATAAGACAATGTGGCAAGGGTGTTAAAGCCCCCAAGTCAACGTCTATGTGTGAGCTCAAAACCTTCATGGGTCTTCTCAGTTATTATGTAAAGTTTTTGCCTTGTATGTCCACTTTGTTAGCAACTTTGTACACATTGCTGGCAAAAGGCGTGAAATAGTTGTGGGGAAGTTGGCAAGACCAAGCCGTCTTGAAAGCCAAGGCAGTGGTGTAAATCGAACAGTTTCTGGTATACTTTGATCAAAGTAATCTACTTTGTTTGAAATGCAACACATCATCGGTAGGCGTAGGAGTGGTTCTTCCCCATCAGATTGATGGGTGGACTATTTTTACATGGTTCAACTCGCCCACTTTTACTAAAACTGTAAGGAACTACTCGCAGCTAAAAAAAGAGCGCTTGGTTTAGTGTTTAGGGTCACGACAATTTTGAGATCACCCTTATGGAAGTCTGATCATGCTAACGACTGATCATAAACTATTAACAGGACTGGCTAGCCTCGACAAAGCTACTCCCCAGATGGCCACCGCTCGCATCCAGTGCTGGGCATTGTTGCTGGGTGGCTGCCAATGGGAATTGGTCTATTGCAAAGAAAATGGGAACGCTAATGCAGACACCCTTAGTCAATTGCCGCTTTTAATGAATGATTAATATATTGAATACTCTCAACCCTTCATTTGGGGGTCATTACACGAAAGAGCAGGAAAACAGAACAAAGCCCCAGAGTACTGTGCATTAGAGGCTGTCCTCTTGGTACACAGACATGAACACACCTGACCTAGGTGGTTCTAGTGCTGCAGAAGATGAAAAACGGGGTTTTGAAAGGGTGACAGAAATGCCTAGTGGAGGCAATGTCTTGTGGAGACAGAATAATCTCTTCAACCATATTTTCTAAGACTGCTACGTAGTAGTACCAAAGTTGGTGGCTTTGCAACTGATGGCAATTCTGCATGAAACTCATTCATCTAGGAATAGCTGCCGACAGGAGAGTGGCCAGAACCATATTTTGGTATCTGGGTATCGATGCAGATGTGGAAAGCTTAGTGCGCTGATGTGATTGATTGATTTTATTATTTGATAGCAATTATATGGAGACTTCAACCGGATTTCTGCCGTCGCCGTGAGGTTCCGTATAAAGTCCAAGGGTGATAAAATCGTCGCCGCGCTATGTGCGAGTGAAAGCGCGCGGGGACGCGCGCTGTCTCCGAACGCACGGCGGAAAGCAAATGCGACTTCCGTCGCGCGAAAGGCCGTGGGGGTATGGGAGGGAGGGAGGCGGGGTGACGCTGTGCTGCAGCACCAAATGCGTATCTTGCAACCGAGCGCAAGGGGAACTGGCCACTCAATCTCCCATGCGAAAGGAGGAGAGCGGGAAGGCAGCGCCGGAGGGAGGGGGAGGGTAGCTTCTACTCTGCCAACAACTGCGTTTGTACTTTGCGCCGGTACGGGCTGCCGGTGTTGTCGTGCGCACCGTATCTTGCAAGCGATCTCCACACAGTTCTGACCTTTGTATGCGCTGTGCTTTCACCGCTTAGCTTCCGTTCAAGCGATAGACCGCACGAACCTTCGCTCGCTGTGCGGGCAAACTTCCTCACGCCAGCGTTTTGACAGTTGTCTGCAGTCATTCAGTGTGTTCTATTCATGTTTGCTTGTGCGTGCTGAAACCACGCTTGTCAATTCGGTTAGTAAGCGAATGTGTCCAAGTTTATGCAGCCGATAAAACTACTATCCCTACTCCGAATAGCTCTCTACTAATTTGCTATCGCAATTGATTCTTCGCCTTTCGGGCGAAACTGCAACATTTTTTAGTGCAAGGATCTCATATGGCCAAAGATTGCCATAGTGCGTTGATGTGAGATCAATGTTCAAGCTAGTAGAATCAATGTTCAAGCTAGTAGGCCCAGTAGGCTTCATGACCACCACACAAGATTGCGTGTGGCCATGGTGGTCCCTAGTGAGCAGCATCGACATGCCGATCAGATAAAGCGTCACACACTGAAGAAACCAAGATTAAACAGGGCGGCCTTAACACTACCTCACTAAATGTGTTCATCGAAAGCCAGGAACAAATGCAAGATCAGGGGCATACAGTTCTTCAGCAACTCGAGCTTCGAGAAGGTACAGAATTTACAAATGATCATCTACATTGGATCCGCATGTACAGCTGTTTTCCACTGGGGATATCTCTAGTTGAAGAAACACTTCTGTGCTGCCTGTGGCTTGGCGTGGCCTTTGCAGACGCTTATTCATTTCAACATTTGGCAGCCGTACATGCGACAACTGTAGCTGCAAGGAGACTATTGCGCATCTCCTTTGTAAATGCTGTCACTTCAGTGTGCCGAGAAAAGAACTCTCAACCACATTAGACCGACTGGACAACCACCCTTTGTTGGAAGCGAGAATCCCCGGACACTGGTTGAGACCATTATCAGCACAGAAGGCATTGAATGCGTTGTTCAAGTGGATTTAGCGAAGTGTCGTGCACTACATTGCACTCATGTACAGTTTTTTCTTTCTTTTTTTTCTTTCTTTATTATTATTTTTTTTTCTTGTGTGTCTTATTATCTGCTTTAATTCTTTGATTCCCTTTACCCCCTTACCTCAGCACAGGGTAGCCACCTGGTCTATGCACTGGCTAACCTCCCTGTCTTTCCCTTTCTTCCACTGCTCCTCTTCCTCTTCGAGCTTTGAAAGTTATCAATCGAACGACGTCTACTAGACTGTCTCAACTTGTAGAAGCGAAAGAGGGCTGTGTAGCAGTTGCTGACAATGATTACCTTCATGCCTTTCACGCATGACGTCAAGTGGTGACGTCATGTGAGCAGCGTATAAGAAGACCAAATGCTAAATAAACACATTCTTTCTTCTGTTGTTCAATTGGGTCTATGGCTTGTGATGTACCACTCGTGATTGCAGCAGTAGGTAGAGCTGTGTTTTGAGTAAGTGGGTGGCAGTCCACTGCCAGCTTTTGTGCAGGTTCACCACCCTCAAGAGCGACTGTGCTTTGGCATATGTGTTGGGGGCGGACTGACAACGCACTTTGAGATGGTGCATCTTAACCATGTCCCAAAGCCCTGCAGCAATGTGTCTGGCCTCTTGTCACTCTTCAAAGGAAAGCTGGTAAGGTACACATGAATACAGAATTTGGACAGAGCATTGCATTGTGTAGATGGGGGCATATCGGAAAGCAGTAGAAAGAAAAAAAAAAGCAAACAAAATATTGTGCTCAGACCCACACTTTGCGCTATCTCTGCCCGTTCCATGAAGTGAGATTGCAGCACTGTTGTTAGTACAAGGTGCTGCAAGGTAATACAAGGGGCACTGCAGTAGCTCCCAGGAATATTCTGCTCTACCTTGGCAGAGAGCGGTACACTACTTTGTCTCTAGATAATGCTTCAATACAGTATAGACCACTTATAACGTAACCGCTTATAGTGCAGGACCGGTCTTTTCAGACTCCCGTTAATTTTACCTTAGCACTCTATGTATACGCATATCGCTTGTAGTGCAGTTGCGGGACACGAAATACCGATTACAGTGCGGTTAATACCGGTTAAGTTTGGCAGTCAACCTAGACGGTAAACGCTCCCCTCAAGCCACAAATACCGTATTTTATCGAATCCAACACGCACTTTTTTTCCGATAAAACAGGCCCAAAAATTGCATGCGCGTTAGAATCGAGTACAACCCTAAATATGCGTTACCATATAGCCTTTGGCATTTCCAAATGGCCGCCTCGCACACAGCGTCGAGCCTAGTTACTCTCGAGCCTAGCTACCGTAGCTTCCTCCATGTGCTGCAGTACACGTGCTTAGACAATCTTCTACCGTCTGTCTTCACGTTCTCTGCGTCTGCTCTATCAGCATGAAGTAGCGAGTTCATCATGACGCCACATTTAAAAGGAAAGTGATCATGTGTGCGGAGACGGACGGAAATCGGGCCGCATCATGGGCGTTCGAAGAATCCGAAACTTGCGTTCAGGACTGGCGCAAACAGGAGGAGAGATTTTCGCCAGCGAAACAATGCGGAACGTTTTCAGGGGACCGAAGCAGGACGTAATCTGCGACGATCCACTTCGGCGATACGATCACCTTGGCCCTATCTTGAAAGCAATCTGCGACGGGGAAAGTTCGCCGCGCGTCTTGTTTTTGCCGCTTATAGGTCGCGTTGAAGCGAGAGGCATGATAGCACGAAGGTCAATTCGCTCGCCGCGCTTCATCACTCGAGCGTTTTGACAGTTGGTTTCCGTGGTCAACGAGCGAGATGTGTTTCAAGTTTGCCTGTGCACGTGTGACACCGTGCTTGTTAATTTATTTAGTAAGCGAATACGGAACCTAGAGCATGGTGACAGCAACAACAGAAATGTGCCTGCAGTCTCCATTATCGCAATAAAATGGTTGTTTTGGTTATAGTGCGGATATTCGAGACTCCGGCGACTTACGTTATAAGCAGTTTACACTGTATTTAGTTATAAGCTAATTTGAAAGTTTTTGTTGGTGAGGCTAAATGTATTTAGTCAGAATGTGCACTTTTGTAATGTTGATGCTAATTCACATTGGCTGCGATCAGTGTCTTGAAAGTACTAAGAATAACTGAAATTTTGTTTCACTGGGAGAGACACTAATAAAGATGCACAGTATGCTAAAGCAAACATTTGCAGATGAAGCAAGTCCTAGCAAAACCAAGTGGTTCAACTCGTACAAGAGGGGCATGTCCATGGAGGAGGATTAACACTCTCGATAACCTGGACTGGGATTAGTGATGTACATATGGCAAGAGTACATGAAAAGATTTATGAAGATTGTAGCCTAATGATCTGCAAGTTTACTTACACTCTTGACTTGTTATGGTACCCAGCGCTGAATTTTGATATCTGAATTGAGAATGGGCTGCATTGCAGCAAAATCAGTACGCTAGCCATCTCGTCATGACTGAACAAAAGGAGTACAGTAACTCTCAGTTGTATGAATGTCAGTTTATCGAATATTTTAGAATAACGAACTTTTGGAAAATCCCTGGTGGTTTTCCTATGCATTCTATGCAAAAATCTTTCAGTTAAATGAATTAAGAATAGCGAATATTTCAGGTAAATGAACAACATCCAGCTGGTGACAGAGGTCTGTCACCAGCTGGATGTTCACAGCAACATTTCATTTGAAGACTGTGTGCAATGTGACAGTGAGCTCGTTACCTGTGCTGAACTATCAGATGTGGATATTATTTCCTGTGTTCGTCCCAAAGAAGAAGAGTGCGAAGAAAGATGCAATGGCAGAGGCAGATTCAAATTCTGCAACTCTATAGACGACGCTGTAGGATGCCTTGGAAAGTTGCAAGACTTCGTGTCTCAGTAACAATCTGTGCCACAGGAAGTGCACAAGAACATAAACTGTCTGGACAGCTTTGTTACGTATTGCACTTTAAAAGCATCAGTGCAAATAAAAATTAGATTTTTTTTTCAAAATGAGATAGGCAGCAACATAACTGTTGCACTCCATAAAACATAATTCCATAAATTGTATTTCACACTTTTGACTTGATGTCTGCTGTGTCCTATGCTGTTCCATATTCTAGTGAATATTCAGTTTAGTGAAGTTTCAGTTAAGTGAACTTTTTCCTTGGATCCCTTGAAGAGATCCCTTGGATCCCTCAAGTGAGTGGGCAGACGCTCTTGCTCGCGAGACTTCAATCCGAGCAAGGAATGACACCCCAATCGGAAATAACAATCAAATACTAGCATGCGATGTCTTAAAACATCATCGTTCTCGCCAAGAACTCGCCGCGCCAAACCCGCAATTAACAGTGGAGGAGGTTCGGCTATACAGAAAAATACAGACAAACACCTATCCACATCTGGGGCGATGGCATGCCATCTGGCCAACCAGATATGCCAGTCAATGCCCCTGGTGTTGGGGGAGGCCATCCTTGCCCCATGTGACATGGGAGTGCCAATCACGACCCCAAAATTCAAATTCACCCCGTTTAGCACAAAATTCCTTTAGGGAGCCTCGGGCAGCCATCCTCGCCCGGACTGACCTGGAGACTCAATTGAGCCTCCTCGACCAGGCATGGCGTGTGGCGGTGGCCACTAGAGTCCTGGACTAAGGACCCACCCTCCGGCCCCCTTAACCCTATTTTTCCTAAATAAAGTTATTTCTCTCTCTCTCAAGTGAGAGTTCACTGTATGCAATACACGCATTTACAGGAGGTGCGCGAATGCACGTACACACACACACACGCACGCACACGCACCTCATCACAGGGACTGCTAAACAGCATCAACATACCATTGCAAATACACACTATGTGAATGAATGTTTTTCTTGACAATAAAACCTGCAGATTAGCTGATAACTGACACTGTCTAGCAGTAAAGCAATGTACCAGTCCCAGGTGAGCTAGATAAGCTTAATTTAAGAAATTTTAGGTGACCTTTTTGATTAGCTAAGCTATTCTAGTCTAGCATAACCTGGTCTAACCTAACATAGCATCTGTTTATAGTGCTTGTGGGGGAGATGTTTTTTATTATTTTTTGTAGGAAAGCTTATGTTTTTTATTATTTTTTTGTAGGAAAGCTTTTTAAACAAGTATGATCTCAAGTTCCACTTTCTCTCTTTTTTTGCAGTCCTATGCCTCACAACAAAGTCCAGCACCTATTCAGCTAACCATTCGGTTTACCTACATGCTTCAAGATTGGTCCCCTGCTTCATGGCCTCAGCTTCCACCTGGTACGTCTGTTCTTGCCTATTGTCATTGCTCACTTTATTCTGGAGTAGTTATTTTTTCAGCTCCATGATTAGTTGACTGGTGTTAACAGACATAATGTGCTACATAATTTGGCTTAACTTTAACCAACTTCCAAATGTAGCAGATGGCATATGCCCTGTTTAAAAAGTGTAATATTCTTTGTGACATTTGACTAGAAACTATAGTTTCCACCATTTCACAAGTTGATTCTCAGTGGTGGTGACATTCTTCTGCTGAGTGCAAGGCTGGCTGTTCGATTCCTGGCTGCCGTGGCTGGATTTCTATGGGGGTGAAACAGAAAAATGCTAATTTGCTTAGATTTAGGTGCCTGTTAATGAACCTCAGGAGGTCAAAATTAATTTGGAGCCCTCCAATATGGCTTTCATAGTCCCAATGTTGCTGTGGGATGTTAAACCCCATGTTCAGTCACCAATCGTCAAGTTAATTTCATGTGGTTACGTTCTCTATTCAAGGTGCAAATTATGGACGATATGAGGGCTTCGAAAGAAATTCATGCATAAATTGAAACCTTATTGGCTGTAAATAGGAGTGAATTATCTACAAACATGTAATGATATTTTCACATGTGTCCTGTGCACAGTTTATGGAAGGGCGTACAATATGTAAGCTAGGCTTATAGCCGGTTATTAAGTTTTGTGCCTATTCATTAGCCTATTTTAAGTTCAAGTTGTTGATCATGCCTTGATTTACAGGACTCACTTGAACATGGGAGTAGTAAATTGATGCAATTATGTCACATGCAAGGTAGATGCTTTTAATGGGCTTTCGGGACACTGGTCTTAAAGAGCCCCCAAACCACTCCTGACATTTCGAATGGATTTAAATAAACACATGCATCATGCACAAAATACTGCAAGGATCATCTTTGGCGAACATGGCAGCGTTACACGCTGCAGTGAAGCCACAAAAAAAAAAAAAAAAAAAAAAACGATTCCGTGCCCCGCTCTGGACTTTTCCACTCCTTTCTTTGTGCGTCGTGGCACCAGCAGGGTCCTGCACATGATGTCATCTGGGTAAAAGCCGTCGATTGTTCGGTTGACGCGAGACGATAGTGCCAATGTAATGAGAGCTGGCTCTGTCTTCTGAGAAGGAAGGTGGGCTTGCCCATTGTGCACCACTGATCCTTACGTGAAGCTTCTATTGAGTCAGCGTATTAGGGAGGGCCTTTATAGGCGGGCAGTGGAGGAACCTTTCTTCTGATGTGTGGACGCGACCTGTAACTGTGGAGTTGGTGAGAGTATGCGACAAGGAGGAGAGTGCGTCCGTGGGAAGAGTAGGCAAAGGCGAATGAGAAATTGCGGCGGCTGTGCAGTCGTTCATCAAATACCTGTAACTTTGTTTTGTTATTACAGCTTCAGTTCAAAAAATCCTTACAGATTTTAGTTCATTATGTACTGGTGCATAGTTGCCACTATGTAAAGTTTTGAGCTCAGAGGGATTTAGGGACCCTTTAAGAAGAAGCCATACCTCTGGAGCTTTTTTTTTTTCTAAGTACATGGGAGTGGATAAATTGTTTTGCTTGGCACCCACTGCACCAAATTTGATAAGGTTTGTTGCAATTATATATATAAAAAAAGAAAAGTTAGAATCTGGTGACTCTAACAGGCAGATTTTTATTTTAGGTTGTCACAAACATTGTTGAAAATTTGCAAAATTATACTCACATACCAAGTTTTAAACTCTGTAACTCAGTAATAGGTAATGATATCACAATTCCATAACTGCATCTATTAAGACATGTAAAGCAGACTAAATTTATGCATTATACACTGCTGTCAAATAGACTACTAATTTGTGATTATCACTTTTGTAAAACTTTCTTTAGCATTTTACTAGTTTCATGTAAGCTGTGAATTTGTATAAGAATTTTGTTCCCTTAGTTGCTCTAACAGATGCAGTTTACAGAACTGCACTATCTGTTTCTGGTGCAGATTCTGCTTCCTATAGTTGCTAGAATTTACCTTTCTCTCTCAAATTCAACAAGTGTCATTCAGATTATTGAGCACTTGTTTCATCAGAGTATTTCTGCATTTTACATGTATTTTAATGGGGAAATCAGAGTTGGCCATGAGCTAAAGCTTTTTCTTAACTGTAATTTGCCATTCACCTTGATTTTTGTGTGTTTTTGTAAATTATATACATGTTTTGTGTGTTTATGTACAGCTTCTTATGTCATTATTGTCTTATGGAGCAGCATACCATCTGTATGGTCATCCAAGCTTTAAAAATTTTAATAAAGAGTGTCTCTCATCAAGACTGAGTGTGAGCTAGTCAGTAAAATCATTGAGTGCAATCAGGTACTTTATGGTGCAAATCATTGAGCTGTGGAGCATTTATAGACTATCACTTAGCATGCGATATTATGCCCATACAGAGCATATATTTCATGCTCCAAGACTGCGCGTGATGCACAGAAATAAATACAGGGTGTCCCAACTATCATGCATCAAGATTTTAAAATATGCAAATACCACCTAGCTGGACAGAACCAAGGTAATCTTGTTTGCCGTTGCTTGGAGATACTCAGATTATTTTTGCATTCAGCCTAATTACATAATTAGTCTTAATTAATAATCAACTTCTCAAATATTATAATTAGATAAAAAGTGTCAATGAGAAAATTGCAGAGCAACATGAAAGACTCCCGATACAGCTTTATGTTGCTTAATACGTGCTACATAAATGTGTTTTTCCGTGCATGAAAGAAGCCCACGAATACACGCAAAGTGTCTCGAGCAGCCAGTCGCACGGCGATATTGTGTGTAATCGTGGGCATCTTTCACACTCGGAAAAACACTTTTATGTAGCACGTATTAAGCAACAAAAAGCTGTATTGGGAGTTTTTCATGCTGTCGGAATTGATTGGCAGGTTTGGTGACGCCTGTGTGCCAAAACCGTCTATAGCCCTTTCTAGCAAGGAGCTATATTTCTTCGCTAAAGATGGGCATTTTCTGCGGGCAGCGCACACGTGATGTGTTAGAGTTCTTGCT
The DNA here is from genome assembly GCF_013339745.2 of Dermacentor silvarum. NCBI lineage: Eukaryota > Metazoa > Arthropoda > Arachnida > Ixodida > Ixodidae > Dermacentor > Dermacentor silvarum. Next base: position 50,772,520 of record NC_051154.1, on the reverse strand, counting down.
ATATTTATGGTTGCTTGTTTCAAATAAAACACTGTTGTAAGTCTGCGCTCGTGTGTTTTAGCCTCTTCTCTGTCCTCGTCTTGTGCGCATAAAGTTCTTTCATGTCTTGCCAACATGCCCAAACAGTCACCTTAGATGTCCTGTTTATTTGGTAATCGATACTAGCTTTGGAAATAAAACTGCCTAGTCAAAAATGATATTCCTTTCAACTCTGACTCGGCAATCTATAGAAATGGCCATGTTTCAGCGTATATATATATATATATATATATATATATATATATATATATATATATACACACACACACACACACACACACACACATCTACAGGGTGTCCCAACTATCATGCATGCACCGAGATTTAAAGATATGCAAATGCCCTGTAGCTGGACATAAGCAAGGTAATGTTATTCTTGCTATATGTGTGGTTGCTTGGTTTAAATAAAACACTGTTGTAAGTCTGCACTTGTGTGTCTTAGCCTCTTCTCTGCTCTCGTCTTGTGCGCATAAAGTTCTTTCATATGACATCTATGTGGCAAAAACTTGAAGTGCTGCTTGGATCCACCAGAAAGCTGCAAAATTTGCCAAGAAAGGCTCACCAGAATCCATAGCAAGCATCTCAAAGCAATACTTTTGCTAACACAATGACGACATAAGCATAAAATGTTTGGAAAATGCAGTTATGATGCCCGCTGTTTACATGCAGCCAAGCCCTGCTCCTTCTGGAACCCCATTCCATCTTAGTGACTCTAAAGTGCTGTCCTTAAGAAAGTGGTCTGTAGAATAGTAATTAGAAATTGCTTAGAATTCAACATGACAGGCTGGCATTCACTAGGAACTGGCCCTAACTTAAGCGTATAAAGGCAAGCTAACTGTGTTGTGCAATTTTTTATTCTCTTTGTTTGTACATTTGTCAATGAGATAAAGGTACTGCATTTGGGAAAAGTTCCTAGGGTATAGTATACACAGCTAATGCTGACCTAAATTTTCAGTGGAAAGCATTTGCATTGTGTACTTGAAGCCCTGAAAGGTGAGGAGGAGCACTGTTGTGTTCACCCACTGCTTTGAAATGCCAACTGTGCTGCAGATGACATGCTGCACCACCAAGGGACACTTCTAACCATGCGTAGATTTGACAAAGGCTGTGTGTTCTTTGTGAAGAGCATCAAATCCAAGTGTGCATGACGTGAATTTTTGAGGACACACAGTGATCTTGTATAGTACATCTAGCATACAGGAGACGTGGAGAATGAGGGGAGGATTTTATCTTGCTCCATCAAGTTTGAGAACCATTGCCATGGGAGCTTTCCTTCAAGCCCCAAAAGGCTCCATTCATGCACGCTGTGGCCTGCATGCTTTTGGCAAACAGTTGTTTTACCTTTGCAATCCATTCCCTTTTTTTACATCTCAGTGAAGTGGTAAACTAACTTTGTGAAACCTACCTTTAGATGTTACTGATGACTGGTTCGACATCGGCAATCTTAAACTTGGGAAATTGCCATTTGGTGCCTTGGAAGACCCCATCTCGTAAGCATTTTGGTTTGTTTCCTATCTCTTACAAAAACGTGTCTATGACTTGAATAAGGGTCCTTGTTCACCTCCTGACTTTAAATGTGGGCACAGAGCACTAAACATGGATTTAAGTACACGAACCCTTGAAAAACTTTCTTGTTGCTTCTGTAAGCATTAGGACTGGTTTTGATCGGTAAATATCTTTATCTTTAAACTAGCTACACCAGGGTTATCGACCTTTCTAACAAGAGCTCCCTGGGTGTTGCCATAATACCCTCTTGACTGCTGTGAGCATATATGAGCACCTGCGCTCATAGGGACACAGCCAACACTTTAGAGAGGGGTGCCCACATGTCTTGATTGAAGGGTATATAAGGGGCAGTACATTTATGTTTAATTTCAATTATTTTTTCTTGAAATTAATGTTGCAGTAAATACATAGTAATAATTAATGTTAAAGTAAATACGTAGTGATATGGACGAAGAGGCCCCAAAGTTAAATGTGGGACCTCCTATGTACAAATGAATATTTCAGAACTCCTGTTGAATTTTGGCAGCCAGCATTGAAATTTTTGTGCGCAAATGTTCTAGCTCAGTCGTAAACCTACAACCTTTGTAAAGGTTAAAAATAAAATACTGAATATGGGAGAACGGGCCGTAGCAAGCATGGGGTCATATTCTACTTGTGAGAATACTTTCACTCATGTGTGACACCTGCCTAAGCTGTGGTGTTCTGCTACTGAGCACAAGGTCACAAGTTTGATTTCTAGCCACGGCAGCCTTATTTCAATTGGTGCAGAATGTAAAAATGCTCCTTTGCATGGGTATAGGTTACTTATAGGTATAAATACTTACGTATAGTTGCTTAGGTATAGGCATGAAAAGCTCAAGTGGTCAATACTAATTTGACTCCCTCCACTCTGGCATCTGTCATAGCCCAGGCATTGCTTTGACATGTTGAACACCTTCATTACTTTGGTGTGAGGTAATTTTCAGATAAATGGGCATCATCTCGGTGTGGTTGCGAGCCATGTGATGCAAAAATAATGCTGGTGGAAGGGGTATTGGTCCTTTTGCCACTTTCACTTCTGCTAGTCAATCAGCAATCACTGAAAGTGATATGGTAACCGACCAACTATTTGGGCACCATAATTAAGACATGCTTGATTATTTGGACAGCTTCGTGGCACCACCACTCGCCCTTCAAGGGTGCCAACTCAACCCTTGATGTTAGTGCTGACAGAGTGAGAGTGATAAAGTGTGGGAAGTGCCAGACAATGACTGTTGTGAAGAGACCTGTGGTCATTCAGTTGTCAGAGCGCAATGAACCTCTGTTCAAGATGTGAAGAGATGGAGAATTTATGCATGCACTCACTGTACTTTCATCTATCTGGAATGACAGCCTGACAATGGTCGAAATACAGTTCGACCAGGTTGCATGAAAGCGTATGTGTCCACTGCAATGCATTGAGAAGCTTTTCTGGCTACTTGTGGAATAAGACTATTTTTTGGTGAACCTGTTATTTCGGACTCCCGATAATTCGGACTTTTAGGCAACCTTCATTGAGACTAAATTATCGGTTCTCGACTTTACTGCTGAAAGTGTCCATTCGAAAGTAAAGTTCAAAGTTATGTTTAAGTGTTCATTCTGCGAAATCATCCTCATTTTTGACAGAGCATAGTAAATGAAAGTTGCAAGCTCTATCAAGTGAAGTTGTGAACTGTTTCATTCCTTAAGTTTATTATAAAAATTATCATTTGCTCAGAAGTGTATATGAGCTTCATTTAAAATTTCTCCTATTTTATATATGTTTGCTAGTGCAGATTTGTGGACGATTGTGACTGTATTGCAGTGGCGCACCGACGAGGGGGGATTTGGGGGTTGTAACCCCCCCCCCCCCCTGAGGCTGACCTAACCCCCCCTTTTGTTTAACCCCTTTTTCTTTCCTTGCGCATTTGAGTACTGCAACTAAGATGTAAGACGCGCAATCGTCTGCACACCCGCAAAAAGCGCATTTTTTGACAATTTCCCGTGAAGAAATTGAAATTAGTGCTGTTTGGATGGTATTGGCAAACTGTCAACCCCCCCCTGGCAGAAATCCTGGGTGCGCGCTACTGCTGTATTGCATACCCTGGACTTATTTGTTTGTAATGCCCAAACCTGTTCAAGGGCCTCTTATCATTCAAAGTACCCTAAATCCATAATTCTAAGTATCCTCAATCTGGCAGCCTTGCTGTGCTGTGCAGAAAAGTGATGCCTTGGTGTTTGGCAGTGCATTGTGAGTTTGATGTTTAGTGTACTGTAGTAATATGCCATTAATATGATTGCCTGTGCTTATGCTATCTGCCATGGTTGCTCCATCATAGCCTGCAACTTGGTTTCGAGACCCCTTTATGTGAAACACCCGAGCGCCTCCATCACTGTTACAATATGTAGAACAAAAAGGCTATAGTGGAACAAACCTTGACTCATTTAGAAAGAAAAGATAAATTTATTTTCCAGATCAAAATTTATTACCCAAATAGGGTAGTTTCAGAGCTCTCCACTTGGACTGTATCAACTGGGACTGTATCAACTGGGAAATTCTATCCAACAGAAATATATCAGCAAGGTTACACTGCATTTTTGTGGAAACTTTTTAAGCTACTGTGCATGTGAGAACACCTTTATTGTGGTTTGTAGTTCTGGCAAATAACCCTCTTTAATAATGCATGAATGAATGGTGTTGTAGTTCAGAGTTAAGCATGCAGCTGACAGTGAAAGCAGTATTGCTGAATTGAACCTGCCAAAGCCTGGCATCAATAGGTCCTTTAATGTAAGTAATCTTTCTTCTTAACATTCAGGGAGCTGCAGCTTTCTGTTACCTGGCCCTCAGTCCCAGAGGATGTAGTTGTGGATAATGATGTCTACAGGCAAGTACATTGAAACTGTGAAGGTGCTTCTTGACCCCTTAAGTATTATATTATTTTGACGAAAAGTGACCCCCTCCCTCCCCCCCCCCCCTTTTTCTTTCTTATATGGCTTATTTTTGAACTTCACTCTGTCAAATACTCTTCTAAAGCTTTTTTCAACCAAGTTGTTTCATGATATAAGTGTTAAAACCTCATTTTACCTCTTCACTATGCAACATATACAGGGAGTTTCAGCGAACACTGTCAAAAACTTTTAAAGGTTGCCTATGGCAGATAGCACAATTCTAGTTCATGAGCTGGTCTGCTCGAAGAGGAGGACATTACTTGCACAAAAAATTGAAATGCATAATCGACTAATTAACAAAGAAATCAAATTAAGTTCTTAGCTATTTACCTTATGGCCCACATTGCAATTTAAAAACTCTAGCCATGGAGTTCGCAAGGCGATCCACTTGGAATTAATTCTCAAGGTAACACCAGTTTCGAGACATTAATTCCCTAACTTTGCGGAGAAATGCATTGGCGTTCCAGTTACTTTCTTACCAAAACGTCGTTTTATGCATTGAAGCAATAAAGTAACTGGAACGCTAATGCATTTCTCCGCAAAGTTTGAGAATTAATATCTCGAAAGTGGTGTCATCCTGAGAATTCGTTCCAAGTGGATCCGGATCGCCTTGCGAACTCCACAGCTAGAATTTGTAAATTGCAATATCATAAGGTAATTCATTTAAAACTGAATTAGTGCATCTTTGGTAATTAGTCGATTATGCATTTAAATTTTTTGTGCAAGTAATGTCCTCCTCTTCGAGCAGACCAGCTCATGAACTAGAATTGTGCTATCTGCCACAGGCAAACTTAAAAAATTTTTGAAAGTGTTCGCTGAAACACCCGGTATGTACTTGTCATTGCTGCAAACGTTACAGTTAGAAACACGGAAAAATGCTTCATTTTACCCTTTTTCAATATCAACTGTTCTTCGAAGCAAAGTTCTTGACTGAAGATAGCTTTTCGTGCATTCTAGTGCTTCTAAGGCTGGTCAGAGTCGAGCAGCAGCTTTCTTTTGCATGCATGACTCGTGCGAGCTCTTAGTGGCAGACACCATCGTTGAGATCTGCCAAGAAACTTAAAATGCGCGCGATTCCAAAAATACGGTCTTTGAGCCCTGACCAAGAGCTTGCCTTCTATGTAATAGAAGACAAAGACCGCAATGAGCAGGCCTCTCCAGTGCTGACAAAAATACTGCCGTTTATGTTGTAGAACACCAAGACTGACTCAATGTGACCTTTGAGGCGCTGAAAATGTGCTGACCTCTAAGTAGTGAATCAAAAAGGAGTGAAATAACCGCAGATTTCAAATGCTGCCACTGCAGCCATCTATGTAGTTGAATAAAAATGAAGTGAACGGGCTGAGTTGGTCCAAATTGCTTTGAAAACGGGATCAGTGCTGTTGAGGAGCTGACCTCGTCCAAAATGCTTAAGGAGTTAACATTTCTGACCAGTTTTATATTTTGGGATCATTTATTTGCATATATTTATTTCAGTGACCTTCGGCCCGAGAATGCGCCCAAGTGGTCAATCCGAATGCGATGGAAAGAAAACCCTGACTGTCTCATGGGTACGTGCTTTAATATATTTAGCTTCATTTAGTACAAGTGAAAGCCACCTTGTGGTTTGTGTGTTTATTAATATTCAGAAAAGACAAAGGGCTCACAGGAAGATAGAAACTTTAAACGATTAACAGTGAGAGCATTACGAACGTGTAAAAGCACTTAACAGACATGGACAATAGATAGGGCGATAATCAATGGATGAGGGTTATTATCAAGGTGAAGATTATATGCAAAAAAAAAAAAAGAATAATGTATAAGTGTAGGTTTTATTACACTGATTGAAAAGGAACTTTGCTTTTTGGATGCCACGTGAATGCAGTGTGTATGATTGAGTGTCACATGTCTGTGCATATACAGGGTGTTTCATATTAGCTGCACCAAATTTTTAAAAATTGCCTGGGGCAGATAGCACAATTATAATCCTTGATCTAAACTACTCGATGAGGCGGCCATTACTTCCATGAAAAATCAAAACGTCTAATTGAATAATTAACATAATTATGCTAATTAACTTTTTAATTAGTTATTTTACGGCACATCTTTCAATCTACGAATTATAGCCACTGATTCATAGTGAAATATTTAACGAGCACAATAGACAAGGACACAGTGAAGGGGGACACACGAGCGCTTACTCGCAACTGTTTATTTTCGGAAAGAAACAGAACATGAATACACCAGCTATCTGCACTGAGCATGTGCAACAAGAGTCATCAGTATATACAGAAACAGATTAAAAAGGTTCAACCGGTATTCAAAACGGTATTTCCCCTTCACTGTGTCCTTGTCTATTGTGCACGCTAAATATTTCACTATGAATATGTACCAACTCGCCCAACTATCAGTTCTGCTGCAGTCTATAGCCACTGAGTTCGCAAGGCGTATCCACTTGGAATGAATTCTCAGGACTGAACCAGTTTTGAGATAATAATTTTTAAAGTGTTCGACGAAATGCATGGGTGTTCTAGTTTACTTTTTGAGAAAAAAATTTTGAGAAACATAATCATCACAGAAGCTTTTCTTTGGGAGAGATGTTGTGGATCACAAGAACTTTTGTAATTTGCAATAGTTGATCACAGTATCATAAAATGTTGCTACCACCACCAACTCTGCTGCACCCAGACAGGTTTTCGGTATTTCTCTACAAGTCTACGCCAGTACATACTCACCATGCTAAAATTCTGTTTACAGTGTAGACCACTTATAACGTAAGTCGCCAGCGTCGCGAATATCCGCACTATAAGTGGTACCGCTCTCCAATGCTATTCACTGCATGCTTAGAAGTATTCAAGCTCTTAAACTGGGAAGGCTTAGGAGTGAGGATCAACGGCGAATACCTCAGCAACCTTCGGTTTGCAGATGACATTGTCCTATTCAGCAACAATGGAGACGAATTACAACAAATGATTGAGGACCTTAATCGAGAAAGTGTAAGAATTGGGTTGAAGATGAATATGCAGAAGACAAAGATAATTTCAATAGCCTGGCAAGGGAACAAGAATTCAGGATCGCCAGTCAGCCTCTAGAGTCTGTAAAGGAGTACGTTTATCTAGGTCAATTATTCACAGGGGACCCTGATCACGAGAAAGAAATTTACAGAAGAATAAAATTGGGTTGGAGTGAATACGGCAGGCATTGCCAAATCCTGACTGGGAGCTTACCATTGTCGTTGAAAAGAAAAGTGTATAATCATTGCATTCTACCGGTGCTAACATATGGGGCAGAAACTTGGAGGTTAACAAAGAAGCTCGAGAACAAGTTAAGGACCGCACAAAGAGCGATGGAACGAAAAATCTTAGGACTAACCTTAAGAGACAGGAAGAGAGCGGTGTGGATCAGAGAGCAAACGGGGATAGCCGATATTCTAGTTGACACTAAGCGGAAGAAATGGAGCTGGACAGGCCATGTAATGCATAGGATGGATAACCGGTGGACAATTAGGGTTATAGAATGGATACCAAGAGAAGGGAAGCGCAGTCGAGGTCGGCAGAAAACCAGATGGGATGATGAAGTTAGAAAATTTGCAGGCGCAAGTTGGAATACGCTAGCGCAAGACAGGGGTAATTGGAGATCGCAGGGCGAGGCCTTCGTCCTGCAGTGGACATAAAATATAGGCTGATGATGATGATGATGAAGCGGTACCGCACTATAACTAAAAACAACTATTTTATTGGAATAATGGGCACTCGAGGCGCATTTCTACCATTGTTGTCACCGTGCTCTACGTTCCGTATTCGCTTACTAAATAAATTAACAAGCACGGTCTCACGCGGGCACAAGCAAACATGAACAATCTCGCTCGTTGACCGCGGAAACAAACTGTCGAAACGCTCGAGTGACGAAGCGCGGCGAGCGAATTGACCTTCGTGCTATCATGCCTCTCGCTTCAACGCGACCTATAAGCGGCAAAAACACGGCGCGCGGCGGACTTTCTCCGTCGCACATTGCATTTCAAGATAGGGCTAAGTCGATCGTATTGCCAAAGTGGATCGTCGCAGATTACGTCCTAGCTGCTTCAGTCTACTGAAACCGTTCCGCATTGCTATGCTGGCAAAAATCCTCTCCTTCTGTTTGCGCCAGTCCCGATTGCAAGTTTCGGATTCTCCGAACGCCCATGATGCAGCCCGATTTCCGTCCATCTCCGCACACATGATCACATTCCTTTTAAATGCGGCATCATGATGAACTCGCTACTTCATGCTGGTAGCGCAGACGCACAGAACGTGAAGACATACGGTAGACTATTGCCTAAGCACGTGTACTGCAGCACATGGAGGAAGCTACGGTAGCTAGGCTCGACGCGCGCGTGAGGCGGCCATTTTGAAATGCCGACGGCTATATGGTAACACAGATTTAGGGTCGTGCTGGATTCTAACACGCATGCAATTTTTGGACCTGTTTTATCTGAAAAAGAGTGTGCGTTATATTCCAGTAAATGCGGTATTTGTGGCTTGAGGGGAGCGTTTGCGTCTAGGTTGACTGCCGAACTTCCAGGCAGCCGAACTGTAACCGGTATTTCGTGTCCCGCAACTGCACTATAAACGATACGAGTATACGTAGAGTGCTTTGGGAAAATTAACGGGAGTCTGGAAAGACCATATTATATCCAGTCCTGCACTATAAGCGGTTACGTTATAAGTGGTCTATACTGTATATGTCAGTGACATAAATCGATGCTTCTCAGTCTTGATCAGTCTCAGGTTATTCAGCACTTCTTGAGGTACCACCAGACAAACCTTATAGTCGGGCAGTAAAGAGCAGCCATGAGCAAAGGAGAGTGAAGGCAAACCACCATTTGCAATGTGTTATCTTTTAAACAAAGTTCACACTGCTTACAAGTTGTAATACACATGCTTTTCACTGATGATAGTGATAGATACCACTGTAAATTGATAAGCAGCAGGGGACTGCAGGGTGCTATAGAGAATGATCTGTAGGTGATGGTCGTAATGCTGTTTGTTTCATGCATATGCTTGTGTTCCTGCTTATTTTGCCGCCATGTTCTATCATAAGGTGCTGAATTATCACCTCTTTATTCAGCTGTATTGCACAGGGGTGGGACTCCTGCGCCAATTGCGCATTTTCGATAGAGACGCACATTTCTGTGCCAAACTGCGCCAAACGCAAAAAATTGACCGAAATTGTGCCACGCTGCGCCAGAACGGCTTCGGCAGTGGCCGTGAACAGTGAGCGGATTCGTTCTCCGAAGAAGAGTTCAGTCATTTGCGTTACGCACACTGCGTGACGGCAGCTCCTGCAGAGTTTCTCGTCATTTTCGCGTTTATAACACAGGATTTCTCAGCGCTTCCAGGAAGTGGCAGGTGCGCACGGACACTGCCGGCTGTTCTCGCTGCTGTCGGAATGGCTAGGGTGGCTGTGTTTAGCATAAAATTACTATAACCAACTCTAGAGGAAAAGCTGCCCATGGCGCCCATGTGTTGAAACCGGGAACCGCAAGGGCGCTGCCATGTTGCTACCCTATGCAGGCACGCAAGCGCAGACAGCGAATGCGATTCAGACGAGGCACGCGATCAACGCGTTTCAAGCCTACGCCAGTATTAGCGCCATCTAGTTAAGGCGCCTGCAAACGCAACCTTTTAGACACTGTAAATTTTACATCGAAATTTTCTAAATAGCCATCCGATCTGTCTGAAAAATGTACGGAATGAACTTCAAGCGTCATCCATGCCTACGTGCTACGTTTAAGTACTTGCTTTTGCATAATACAGTGTAGATCGCTTATAACGTATGTCGCCGGTGTCGCGAATATCCGCACTATAAGCGGTACCGCATTATAACCAAAGCAACAATTTTCAAGGCCCGCACATATGCAAAACATGTGCACCGAACTGCCACGCGTATGCGACAGTCGAGGAATGCGGCTAGAACGTTTGCATTCAATTTACAGTCGAATCCCGTTAATTCGAACCAAATCACGTGGCGGCGCCTCTGACCGGCATTGCTCCGGCACCGCCATAGAGTAAAGGCTTAGGAGAGACCCCTCAATGTCGCGCGCGAACGAAAAAAAAAACACAGCGGAAATTTCACCCTCTCTCAAATGGCAAGGTCGCCGATTCTGTGTTGCGCCGGAACATGCGTGTACGTGCCGACGTCTCAGCCACGTTACCGTAGCCAGGCGTAGAAAATGGCAGTGAACCCTTCTTTCTCCTTTATGCTTCCTCTATTTTCTAGTCACGTGTTGACCTTGCACACTGCGGCTACGGCGCAGAGGGAAGCAGCGGCGCTGTCCCAGGCTGGCCAACGAAACTGCCCACTCCGGCAAACGCCCGCTTCCCGGTAACGGCTGAAAACAAAACTTTGGGGAGCTGGCGCCGGGCTTGTTGGAGCGGTGGCCCCTGACGGCGGCGGGCGCGTACGGTGACAGTCGAAAGTGAGGGAGCTACGAGGGAGGTCGAGGGGAGCCACCGAAACGGCGGAGTTGCCGAGGCGAAATCCGCTTCCCTGCCGCCCTCCTCCCTCACATTCCACGGTCTCCGCGTGCACCCTTCGCCGTGATGTGCCGGCGCCGCCCGCTCCCTGAAGTTTTGTTTACTGCCGTTATCGTGAAGCGAGTATTGGCCGGCGTTAGCAGTTTCGTGGCGCTTGCTTGCTATGCGTGCCTTGATATGCACTCATATGCACTCATATGCACGACTCGCACTCAAGATTCTGGTTTCAGCCTCACTGGCTGTTCGTTCGCACCGCGTGCCCTTCTCCTCCACTTCGTCTCTCTTTCTTCTTTGAGCACTCCTTTGGGTGCCCGTTTGAGGGGAGCGTTCGCCGTCTCCGCTGACTTCCGTACTCCCAGGCAGCCACACTGTAACCGGTATTTCGTTTCCCGCAACTGCACTATAAGCGATACGTGTATACATAGAGTGCTATGGGAAAATTAACAGGAGTCTGAAAAGACCGCACTATATCCGGTCCTGCACTATAAGCGGTCATGTTATAAGTGGTCTATACTGTATGTTGAATATCTTTAGTGCTACAAAAATGAAGGCTGTATTTCAGCGCTTAGACAAAAATGAGTCGTAGCAACATGGTGGCACCTATGCGGTTCCCACTTTTTTCGACCAGCTTTTCCTCTAGAGTTAGTATACTAACTCTATGGTGTTTAGAGTGTACTAGAATACGGTTTAGTTGGCCGAGTGGCGCAGTGCTCCCTAGCTGAGGTGAAAAACAACAAAAAGTAGGCTGAGAGCGAACTAAAACTAGAAGCGGGCGGGCGTCCGTGTCCCCAAGGCCGGTATAACATAAAACCATTCCAATCTGTTTTTATGCCCATATGGGCGAGGCATGAGCCATTTTGACCTGTCACGAAGGGGTAATGGCGAATTTAGAATAAAACATCGCCGTATCGCCCGAAAGGCGAAGCATCGATTGTGAAATTAGTAGACAGCTATAAGAAGCAAGAATAGTAGTTTTATTGGCTGTATAAACTTGTAAACATGTGTTCACTCACTAAATTAACAAGCATGGTGTCATGTGTGCGCAAGCAAACATGTACACATCTGACTTGATTATACCACAGAAAATCGCTGGGAAAACGCTGGAGTGAGCAAGTGCGGCAGCAGCAGCGAGCAAATTCACCTTTGTGCTGCCTCGCTTCAACGCGAACTAAGCGGCGAAAAACAGCGCACACGAAGCTATCTGCACTCGCATTATGTCCCTATCGCAGATCACTTTCAAGATATGGCCCGTGCGACCGTGCCATACGCGGCCCTTCTCCCCGGTGCCTTGCGCGCGATGGGAGACGGCGTGCTTCGTCCCCGCTTTCACTCGCACATACAGTATATAGCGCGCGGTGATGATGTTATCGCTCCTGGACTTTGTTTGGAACATCATGGCAACGCCAGAAATGTGCCTGGAGTGTCCATACAATTGCTATCGCAACAAAAACAGATTGGAATAGTTTTACATTATACCTGCCCAGTGCTGACTGTGGCTCTCTTGGTCTGCGGTGGCATATGGTGACACAGAAATTATGTTACAGCGTCGATTGGACCACATAATTTGAGAATATTTTCCGCTATCGTCATGAGCATAGGCACGGAAATATATAGTTTGATCGTTGTGCAACCGATGTTTCCGGATTTACAGGAAAGCATCCGCCGACCGCTGCTCGACCCACTCTTCTATATTCTAAGACGCTATAGCTGCGAAGTGCGCTTCCACTACGAGCTTCCTGTTAGTTTATTCTGTGTTTCATCCTGGTTTAGAAGTGCATTGCCTTATTCCATTATTCCACCAAAATTCACATTGGCCTGCTCCAAACTACTTCAAATTGAAATTTTATCTGCTCCAAATTGCTCCAAAATTAAATTTAGTCTGCTCCAAGCTGCTCCAAAACGCTATTTTGTCTGCTCCGAACTGCTCCAAAACGCATTTTGACCTGTTCCAGAAATTGCGCCAAAATGACTTTGGACAGTCCTGGAACCCCTGATTGCATGAATATTGAGCTGGGAGTGATATTTTAATAAACTAATCCTTCACATATATTCTTCCTTGCAAACTGTTTGCTTTTCTTTTTGTTTCTTTCTTCTTTTTTTGAAATTTTTGTGATGGAATTTGGGGGTCAGAATTATAGATTATCATGTTTTTGGCAGCACTTGCATGTTCATTCTCTGACTCCGTGCTGCACCAAAAACTGATTTATTATTAGTGGCCAGTAACAATGATGTTGGTAGTGAAGTGTTAGTTCAATTTTGGAATGTTTGTACGATAAAATTTGAATAAATAGTACAAAAATGCACTAAGATGGCAATTTAGGTTCATTCAACATTGCAGCTCTTGTGCTTGTGTCTAGTACTGCACTATTTCGTGCTGGTTTATGGTTGTTATGCCTATATGGAGAGCTAAATGACAAAATAGGTATATTGAGGTTTCTTTTTCAAATATTTGTTGTCCTGATTTTTGTTTCTTTTGTTTAATTTTGTAGAAGAGTACCTGCGAAACTTCTTTGTGGTGTGCCAGATGACCAATTCATTGGATGATGTGCTCAAGAATATGGTTGAGACAGAAGACCTCTCCGGTAACATTGCTTTTATTTATGTTGCATAGTACTTGAATCTTCCGCACTGTTGTAGTTGCTTCTAGTTCTTTGACCGTGTTTGATTTTAAAATGATGTTTTCAAGAGGAACATCATTTTCATCAATCCCAATGATATGTCAATCAAACTTGTACAGTTTGTGCAGTAGATTCCTGTTTACGAATTTACTCCTAAATTATCTAAAGTTCATTTGCTCGTACAGGCTTGTAGTGTATTAGTTTTTGTGGGATATGGAATTCTTTCTTTATGCTCCTAGGAGGACTGGAGAAAGCAATTCAATTAAGAAAAAATTTAATGTTGCAACTCTAATAAGAAAATTGATTTTTATTCTAGACCTTCTTTTTGAAACCAAATACAGTCAAACCTCGTTATAATGAAACGGGATATAACAAAATAATGGATAAAACGAAGTGAGTGAAATTCCCCTTAAAATTCTCATAGAAGTTTATAGTGCTTTACATGCAATAATAGATATAACAAAGCAATTCTGGCTCGCTGTGATGAGAAAACGATGACAAACTCACCGGTTTCCAGTTGGGCCCAGGATCCTTTAATAATGACACGGCAGAAGGGAGCTTGCTACACGAAACACAGACTCTAAACAGACACGCTAACAGGATACAGATGATTTACATACACATGTATGTGGGCTATAGTTCGGAAGTTGTCCTTCCATATAAAACACGTGCCTAACACTCGCTCGTATGCATCGTCGTTGCGGTGCCCGTGACGGTTGAGCACTGTTGTGGCTACGTCGCTGCTGTCGCGCCGCACCTTATCGCACCACGCCGCTCCTTGTCGCGACGTGGAAGCAGAAGAAAACAGCAGGCCGGTAGAGCACCAGACCACTGCTGTACTGCCCAGTAATGCCAGACCTGCAACGCCTCGGCTGCTAGAACGGCAGGCTCGGTCGGCGGACAGGTAGCTCAGGCGCCCCGGTGGTCAGCAGGAAGCACTGCACCAGGCCGCTATCACAGCAGGCCGCTGGTGCAGAGGAGAGTAGAGCCACGAGCCGGATCTATGACCAGGTCCGCACGGTAGCAGGACACCCGGTCGCCAGTCCTCGGGCTCTCTCAGCAGGCTGGTAGCTCAGGCGTCCCGGTCCCAGCAGGAAGCACTGCACCAGGCCGCTATCACAGCAGGCCGCTGGTGTGCAGGAGAGCCCAGGCACGAACTGGATCCCCGACCAGGTCCGCACGGTAGCAGGATACAGACGATTTACATACACATGTATGTGGGCTATAGTTCGGAAGTTGTCCTTCCATATAAAACACGTGCCTAACACTCGCCCGTATGCATAGTCGTTGCGGTGCCCGTGACGGTGGTTGTGACGGTGGAGCGCTGTTGTGGCTACGTCGCTGCTGTCGCGCCGCACCTTGTCGCACCACGCCGCTCCTTGTCGCGATGTGGAAGCAGAAGAAAACAGCAGGCCGGTAGAGCACCAGGCCACTGCTGTACTGGCCAGTAATGCCAGACCTGCAACGCCTCGGCTGCTAGAACGGCAGGCTCGGTCGGCGGACAGGTAGCTCAGGCGCCCCGGTGGTCAGCAGGAAGCACTGCACCAGGCCGCTATCACAGCAGGCCGCTGGTGCAGAGGAGAGTAGAGCCACGAGCCGGATCTACGACCAGGTCCGCACGGTAGCAGGATACCCGGTCGCCGGTACCCGAGCCTGGAGCCGCCGTTTTGCGAGCTTGCGTTCGAGGCTGCCGCTTGCTCTCACGCTCTGCGTGCTCTCGTGTCGCTTCTTCGTTCGTGGCACGTGTCGTCATCTTCCATTACCATCATCACCAATCCTCTTCTTGTAGCCACAACACAATCATCATTCCAAGCAGGTCTTCTCACCACCGCATGCCACTATCCACATCATCACAAGTGCCCCCCACTTAAAATAGTTTCCCGCAACTATTCTAAACAACACAGGAGGAGGGGTGCATGAGTGCAGGCCCGTGCGAATAGTTCAAGAAAGATTCGTGGTCCACAGAAACAATTCATGTATACACACTGATCACAAACGCGTCGAGACTTTGGAACACAAGCCAAAGTTCCAACAAGTGCTGTCCCAAGAGGTGACACAGTTCAGATATGGCTTAAGTAATCAGCACCTACATTGTTCGACCCTTTGATGTATTCCACAGTAAATGAATACTCCTGCATTAATAAGCTCCACCGTAAAACACGATTGTTTGCGTGTTTGGCCGACTGCAAGTACTGCAATGGCTGATGGTCGCACTGGATAACGAAAGGTTTCCCGCAAAGGTAAATGTGGAACTTCTGCACAGCCCAGACAAGCGCTAAACACTCACGTTCAATGGTGGAATAACGGGTTTCTCTAGGCAGCAGGTTGCGACCAGCATAAGCAACAGGGTGTAACACACTGTCTTTGCTGGTCTGTAGGAGTACTGCGCCTAGACTCGTATTCGAGGCATCCGTGCGGAGCACAAAAGGCTTCGTGAGGTCCGGAGCTTGAAGTATTGGACTTGCGGCGAGCTTGTCCTTGAGGACGGCGAAGGCGTTTTCTTGTGTTGGTCCCCAAGATACAATATGGCTTTGAACCTTTTTTGTGAGGTCAGTCAGGGGCTTGGCGATCTCGGCGTAGTTGGGGATAAACTTTTTGTAGTAGCCGGTTAAGCCGAGAAATGACTGCACGGCTTTCTTCGTGGTTGGCCTTTTAGAGGCTAAGATCATGTCCAGTGTTTTTAGCATTGGTTCCACTTTCGCATCTCCAATGCGGTGTCTGAGGAAGGTAATATTATTTTGCCCGATCTCATACTTGCTAGGTTTGATCGTGAGGTTCGCATTGCGTATCCTTTGGAAAACACGTCGCAGGGCATCGACGTGCTCTTGCCAGGTAGTGGTGGCGATTACCACGTCGTCAAAGTAGTGATAGACGTTGGGTAGGTCTCCTAAAACTGTCCTCATTAGGCGCGCAAAGACAGCTGGGGCAGTCTTGATCCCAAAAGGCATATATTTGAAGTGGTAGAGCCCCGACATGCTTGAAAAGGCCGTTTTTTCGCGGCTCTCTGCAGCCATGGGTACTTGCCAGTAGCCCTTTGTAAAGTCAAATTTCGAAAAGTACTTTTGTTTCTCTGCAAGCACAAGGACAATGTCAATCCTTGGGATCTGTGGAAAACCAACTTTTTGTTCAGTTCGCGGAAATCGATGCACAAACGAATAGTGTTGTCGGGTTTCTTAATGACGACGATCGGTGCGTGATATGGGGACTTTGACTTCTCAATTATGCCCAATCGCAGCATCTCTTGTACCTCGCTCTCCACCTTCTCACGCAGAGCCAGGGGAATAGAGTACCGGGGTATGTGAACAGGTTGCTCGGATATCAGCTCCAGCGAACATTCAACGAGTTTTGTTTTGCCAGGGAGATCTGAAAATATCTCTGTGAACTCATTGCACAATTCTTGAACTTGTTCGTGTTGTCCGAGATGTAAGCTTGGCGATACCTTGACGTCCGCGGTGGTCTGAGTTTGGCGTAGGCTTAGAGAAGGGATACTGTGTTCCGAATCATTGTCGTCAGTAACTTCTGTCTCCGTGTTTTTGTCGTTGACAACGGTGGCTGTAGACACTTGGGTGTTTGGTACTTCCCGCTCTTCGTACTTCTTTAACATGTTAACATGGAAGACCTTTGTCTTTCCACCTATGTCAATGGCATAGTCGACGTCATTCCTGACTTCAGAGACCGTAAATGGGCCTTTCCATTTCATGAGTAGCTTGCTCGAATCATTCGGTTATAGGATCAAGACCTTGTCCCCGAGTCGTAGTCTGCGTTGTCTGTTCTTGCGATCATAATAAAACTTCTGTTTTTTATGGGCCTTACTAAGCTCTTTGTGGGCAAGGTGACATGTCTCCTCGAGTCGGTTCTTGAGGTCCACAAGATAGGTGTAGGTTGTGCGCACCTCATCGTCGATGTCATCTTTTGTCCACAGCTCTTTCGAAACGCGATTGCTTGTCAGTTGTATTTAAAGAAACAAATATTTGCTTTCAAGTAGGGGGTGTGGCTCTTACACGGATTTATACGGGAAGAATCTTTTTCGTGTAATTGTCTTATGCTTCACTATAATTAATACTGCTTCACCTTTCCAGCAAAACTGCAGCCTCTTTTTTCTTTCTGAGTCCTACTAGAAGCTTTGCTGTGCATGACTACTATTGATTCTGATTTCGAGTGAATCCGGCTTGGCCTCACTTAGGTTACTAAGTTCATTATATATATTTATGGCCTCTGCATCCACGTTGCGATGTTTCCATCCCAAATAATTGTTGTAAATTATTATAAGTTTTTTTTTTTTTGATGAGTCGGTAGCATTACCTACTGGAAAGAGAAGCAATGCTGAGACACGTATCATTCACGTGCCTTTCACACATCGTTGATAAAAGACTCTGCCGAAGGGGTCACTGAAGTCTGCAGGTCTTTTTCAGTGTTAAAAAAGTGCGCAAAGCAATTTGTAGCGAGTTGAACATACAGCAACATATTGATTCTCTAGACATAGGCTATCCATATCATTAGAAATTCTTGTTAGTTGGCTACCTCTTTCTCTTTCAAAATGTCATAAATTTTGTCCTGTGTACACATTGAAATATAATGTGTATGTGCATGGTGTTCACACTGGAAATTAAAATAACATGGTGAAGCGAAAAAATACAGATGAGGGAGCCGCCGTTGGTGCTTCTAATGCGCTTGTTTTCCTATTGCCAGGATTTTCAAAAATAAAGCGAAATTGTGAGTGTAAGCCGTGCACATCCGCGTGAACAATGATGCAGGTAGCTTTTAGCCACAATAACATTTTAAGGGAAAATGTAGAGGCAACTGAAAAGAAACCATAAACGGTTTGGGTAAGAGGACACTGATAATGACATTTCAGGAGCGGGGGGAGGCAGAGCCCCTCGCCCCCCTTGGAAAACTTCGAAGGGGGCTCGAGCCCCCCCCCCCCCCCCCTCCCCCCCCCCTCGTAGTCTGCGCCTATGCTAACATGAATATTCTTCATGGGGGTGTTGGAGATGCCCTAACACACAAGTTCATAAAGAATTTTAGATCTCAAATGCCAGGCAGCTAGTCAAGATCAAAATGTGTTAACGTCTGGTCTTTTGGTGAATGCAAGCAAAACCAATACAACAGGAAACACATTCGGTGCTTGATCACCATTTTAGAAGTTATAGGCCATTTCATTTGACATGAGTGGATTTTGAAGGTTCACTGTATGTCAAAGGAAACTGTCATGAACGGGCCTATATTTCACTCTTTACTTGCACTGCTACTATGGCCATTCATTTCCAGTTGTACGAAGATTTGAGCACTGAAAACTTCATCAGCGCCGTTAGAAAATTCATTTCAAGACGATGATAATGCAAGACCACGTGCAGTGACAGCGCATGCACCTTTGTGAAGGCATCAAGTGTACTTCGGAAACTGTGGAAAGTAGTTAATAATCTCGGCATGGTTGCTTTTTTCGCAGCATAGGAAGTCCAGTGGAAGTTCCTGGGCCCAAGTGCTCCTTAGTGGGGCTGGTTTTATGAGAGACTTGTACACTCCATCAAGAAGTGCTTGAGGCAGATGCCTGGCACATGCCTGGTTGGCCATACTTAGCTTACCGTGCTTTTAAAAGAAGTCAAGGCTGTGCCAAATTCACATATTTTGATCTACATTTTGATCTACGACACGTTCATCAATGAACTCTATCTACTTTCCCCAGCAAGTTTTCTAGTACGTAGAATACTAGCAGCTCTGCCACCTTACAAAGCAGCAGTGGCTGCTACTAGAGATGTGCAGCTGAAATAGTTGTGGCAAGAACGAGAGGAGGACCTGAAATCCTTTTGGGATTGCTGGTTGAAGAGTATCTCAGTGAACTGAGAAACTTTGCCGTGAACAAAGTGAAGTTCACCGACTTGCTGAAGGAAGGCAATTTGGTTCTCATTGGTGACAAACACCATCCATGGAAGTTTAGATCATAGCAAGAATAGAAGAGCTACATTACAGACTTGACAGAAAATTTTGCAACTGTTTTCTAAGTTTGCCATGTGGAACCGAAGTCAGTTGCCCTGCTCAGCTGCTTTACCTGTTGGAAATTTATTAACGCCGTCTGCTGGTCACAAGACGATGCTGGAACTTCTTTGATCTGCCTAGCAGATGACAGTTCATTGTTTCATCTGCTCCTCATGAGCTGCTGCATGCTCAAGAGCAACTGTCGTTTGCTGTTCCTTTAAAAAGCCAATGTGCTACGGATGTGCTGCCTCATTCTTGTTAAGTCTGTGCATTAAGTGGCAGACCCTGAGTTATACCGCAGTCGCATTTCCAAATATATTCGGAGTTTGCAAGGGCATCTTCCAGAATTTTTCGTGGCTCCTTGCAGCAGTTTTCACTTGCACACAAAGATGAAACAATAGCTGCATGCAATAACGCTGAATGACCATTCTTTGAATAGCATATGGGATGCCATGTAGAGCATCAATCTTGAAAGTTCGGTTTCCATTACATCTGGTGCTGTAATATCTAGCAGTTTATGGCAGTGTGCTGTGTTTCACTCATTTGTATCAGCAGGTGCCACCTGCCGTTTTTGGATTCATGTGTAAGGCAGACTCATCCTGACATACCATGATTGTTTAATGCAGTCAGCTGGCTTGTTCTAAGGATGAGCACATGATATTGCTGTGTGTTTTTCCAGATTGAGATTTATATGAGTTGCATATTTTTTTTCAGCCAAGGCAGAAATCCTTGATGCATTGGACCGACTGGCCCAGCCCAATGCTCTGCCTTTTCGACTGCCTCAGCTGCCTCAGCCAGAGGTCTCTCCAGAGAGCTCATGCAACATGCTACTACGAAATCAGGAGCTGCTCATTGAAATTTTGGGCTACATCTTCCTTTCTTCAGATGCCACTCCTCAAGAAAAGGTACCGCTTAATATACAGGGTTTGTCTGAAAAGTAATGTCAGGGATTATATTGTGAAGCGACTATACGTCGCAGCGCGCTAGGACCGATTGGAATTGATGGAGGGGAAGTTAGCTTGTGCACGCGCTGTCGCTGTATCGTCTGCCACCATCTGGAGAGTAAGGACAGGCTTTTCCGTGAATCTCGTTTTTATTTACCGTGCAAGCCGCAATGCAACGCTTGTTGGAACAAAAGATTGCCTTCAAGATTTGTGTGAAATTTAGCAAGTCCGCAGTGAAAATATTTCCTATGATAAAGACGGCCTTTCGTGATAATTGTTTGTCAGAACGTCGTCTACCAGTGGCGCTTGAAAACTCCCATGAAAGGACATAATTTCGGGACAGTTTTCAAAGTCAAATAGGCTTGCTTGCACCAAGGCTCTAAAGGACATTTCAGAGGAGGCCTCACGTGACACCTTCGATGCCTGGAAATCTCGCTGGAAGCGATGTATCGATGCAGGAGGAGCCTATTTTGAAACTTTTTAATGTGTTGTACTGATCTGATCAATAACTTTTTTTATTCGACTCACTGACATTACTTTTCAGGCATACCCTGTATAGTCATGAGAAAACTGGTCTCATGTTTACCACACTCTTTCTCAGTTTTATTATTTGAAGAGGCACTAAACAAAAGCACTAAATGATTGCGGGCTAGCAGATTCCTTTTTTTTACATCTTTCTCAATGTTTCTTTGGTGAGAAGGGATGCTTACAGGAAAGAAAAATAATGGCCAAGCTTGGTCTCTTCAATTTTGCATTCATGCTGTAATGCCCACCACATCATGGTGAGGATCGACCATGAAGTGCATTTTATGTTACGCACTTTAGTGTCTTTTACTTTATGCAGGAAAAACCCATCGAAGTTGCCAGGTTGAATTCGCGTTTATTTTCAAATGCAATGCAGTTCTTTGCTCAACAATAAGCAATTTATTAGCATCATCAATAATTAGATGAAATTCATTACATCATTGGTAGCTGGTGCAGGCGTTTCAATGTGGAATCAACACTTGTCTCTAATATGTACTCACCATAATCTAAATACACAAGCATTATTGCATTTTGCCTCTATCAAAATATTGCCACCGTGACTGGGATCGAACCTGCGACCTCGAGCTCAGCAGTGCAACACCACAGCCACTGGGCTTTCGCGGCGGTTAGGGGGATAAGAGTGATTAATGCTGTTTCACTCTAGTGTTGTGCTTAATGCGTTTTAAAGTGTGTCTGAAAGCTTGTCTATCTGACTTGAATATTCATGTGAAAGCTTTCTTAAGGTTCACCGCACTTAGTGCAGATTTTTGGTCCCACTTGGTACTGTATTAGTCTCCTGCACTTCAATTTACTTAGTGGCCCAATTGGCCCAAATGGCTGTTAAATATATTTTGTGCTCTGCACAACTAGTACACATGTTGTTTTCAGATATGTGAGCCTCCCGTGTAAATCTTTTTACAGAATGTGCTGGCTGAATCTCCTGAGATAGAGTCACCTCCTGAGGCAGACACAAATACAAAGCTCTTGGAACTCAAGGTAGGAAACTGTGATCTTGTGAAGATTGAGATCCAGATGGGTGTTTTTTCATTATCCCTTTAACCTTCTGAGGGTTACATTTTTTCAGAAAAAGCGTCCCCTGGGGTCGCATTTCTTTAGTGCAGATTTAAGTTCTTCAGAGCAACTTATTTAGAGAAAAAAACAAGGAAATAATTATTTAGGTGGCAGTTAAGTGGTAAATTTTTTTTTTGCATGTGTGCATTTGTATGTATGGTTTATTGTTGAATGCGTGAATAAACTACTATAATCAATTTTTTACAAATGCGATGTTATTCACACAGAACTTATTTTTATGTTTTAAATGGGTTCGACTCAACTAAGACTCATATTTTAAAACTTTAACTTCATTTTCCATGTTTATTATGTGTTGAGCCAGGTGTTACATCCCACCAAATACAGCGGTGTGGTGGCCTCCGATCCATGTACGAATCAATGACATAGGGCCAAAAGAATGGTAAATGATGTAGATCATTAGAGAATACGGCCCTAGAGACGTGCAGCCAGAGCCAAAGCAAAGCATGCCATGTCAGTGCCCGCAAGCAAGCTCAGTAGTACGCGCCCGTCACAAAAGCAAAATGAGTGAGAAACATCCAATAATGAAATGTTAGACCTCTAGATTAAGTTCTATCAGCCCTTGTACACTTCACAAAATAACATGCACGCTGGTTTGCAAGTGCCCGTATGTAAACAAAGTAATCACACGCCTGCTGGAGAGCCATGCAGTCGAGCATCTCACGGTGGTGCTTTGAGTGATAAGAAACAGAAATCAGTCTTCCTGACGCCCTTGACTGGAAACAACATGCACAAAAATGCTTATTATAATGTGCTCTAGTGTGGGCGTGAAGATGCGGCAATAAGCTAGGTGAAGCAAAAATTCTCGCTAACTACTGCGGTGGCAGACACCACAGTAGAAACGATGGAACCCAGCCTTTAAGACGCAAACACCAGGCGAGAAGTAGACGGACCAGCGTGAGAGAAGGAGACGGACCAGCGTGTGTCCGTCTACTTCTCTCGTGGTGTTTGTGTCTTAAAGGCTGGGTTCCATCGTTTCTACAAGTATGTACCAACAGGCCCAGCAACAGACTCTTCTAAGACACCACAGAGCAAAGCAAAAAATTTGTTTTGCAATAAATTTGCTCTGCATTGAAGCAAAAAATTTGCTTTCGGTCCAGAGGAGGTTTGAAAGCAGGCTAGTGCATTTGTTGCCTGAGCAATCCAGGATGAGTAGTTATGAGGATACAGCATCAGTAGTTTTATGCAAAGGCTTAAGTTGAAAAATAAAATTAAGGCGAGCATCACAGTGTTGCTTGCATGTTGTATTGGCTAATTTCTCTCTGCTGACAGCAACCAACACTGTGATTCCCGTGGCGCTTGCATCTTAAGTTGTACATGAACAGTTTTCTGAAGGCAGTTCTGGGAGGGTATTCTGTAAGAGCCCACCTAGTGGACTGTTCATTTCGGCCGCTGCTGATTGGCTGGAGCTTCACGAATGAGGAGGAGACAGGTGCCCCCAGCCAATCACCTTCTAGCGTGTACAGCTGCCGCCAGTAAGTGACAGCCGAAATGGGCAGTCCACTAGGTGGACTGTTACAGAATACCCCCCCCCCCCCTCCTGGCTTTGACAGGCTGTATTAGTTGCAATAGGAAGAAATACTTTTTTTTAAATATATCGAGGCATGCCAGCAAATCCTGTATTTTTTTTTTGTTTGTGTGTCTATTCAGCACAGGCAAGAGAAAGGTACGGATATTTGCTGTGGCTTTAACGTTTTAACGTTGTGAGTTTTTGTGAGATTCTTTATTTTGATTGTCTGTATTGCAAGACAAATATAGGCAGTAAATTAACAACCAATGTTTGATGATGAGTGGGCCAGCAGCACCATGGTCTTGGCAAACACTAGACGATGTACGAAAGAATGCCTACATGTTGTGTGGTTGCTTTTGGTTGGCAACACTGACATTGAAAATTTGCTTACAAATTATGTACATTTTGCCGAAAGGGAAGGTTTTAAATGTTCAAGACCTGTTTGGTTGTTGAAACGAGCGCATGTTGGTAGTCTGCAATGGTCTTCTTTTACCTTTGAGTAAAATTCATTTTAAAAAAATGCCTTTCACTTTAGGAAAGCCTGAATTCATTGAAGACGACACATCCAAACAGCCTCCTTTGGCGCCTGGCCCTTGCCGCAGCACATGTATACCATGCCTGCGGTGGCATCGAAGCACTTGCACAACTTTGGGTCAAAGTGATTGCAGAGATGCGTTACTACTGGGAAAACAACCTCACCCTTCCAAGGTAAGTGCAGGTGCTGATTGATTGCTGTGCTGTAAAGCTGTGGAGACGAATGTCTGCTGCATTAATACAATACTTCCATTAATTTTCTCTCCTATATTAATGTATTAGCTCCAGAGTTCCTGCGTGCGAGCATGCATGCACGCCTGCACACACGCACGCACACACACACACAAAGATAATTCAAATCCTCTTGCTTCTTGTTTTACAGCTTGATTCTGCGTACACTTGTTTTGTAATGCCAACTGATAAAGTATGGTCTGATAAATCACAATATGTGCATTTTGAAATGAGGTTCTAAAAATACAATGAATTGGCATTTTCTCCTACAGTAAGGAAAGAATCAAGTTCATAGAATGCTTTAAAGCAGAAAGACATGTCTTATGTAAGCTCTTCTATTGTTCTAAATAATACAAGTGCATTTTGCAGCACTTTCTTTATCCTTTTGTTGTTGCTTATTGAGTTTAATCATCCATGAAATCAAAGTCCAGCTCCTGTTAACTTGTATTGAGGAAACTTTTTATACCTATCTCCACAAAGGTACCACGTAAACCATAGTTGGTTATACAGACATATTCAAAGTGGAGATGTGCGGTCAGCCTGGGCCTGATGCTTGCTGAAGGTGGGCCAGCCTTGCCCGACAATGTGCTGAGGACAGGCCCGGCCTGCCTGGGCCCAGTCCGACATGTCAGACCCAGAACCCGGTTTGGCCCAGCCTGATCAACATGCCTGCCCTTGGCCGTGTAATAATATTCGCAACTCAAATTAACTGCAGTAATAGTAATACTATTTGCAACTCAAATTAACTGCAGGGGGCACTGCGAAATTGGGCCGCGTCTGGCTACACTGTGCAACATGGCGGATATACGGAGGTCCTGGCGTTGCCACAACCGCTATGTTTGGGGATTTTCGTGCAGTGTGATGCCGGTTTGCGCTGTTATGTGGAAGGAAAGCGAGTAGCTTACGCCGAGCACATCATTTTAGCCGATCTGAGAGAGGCACAGTGGGTAATGAGGCTGAAGTGGTCTCACGCACGGTGTGTGCAAACATCTAGCGGGGCAGCGGACCCGCACGAGATTCTGATGAAAGTCACTGATGTATTCTTGAACCCATTGGTCGCGGTACCGAAGTACTCGTGCACTACTGGATTGTCGGAAAAGTACAAGCATGTTTCTGCTGCTTTGATTCACTGTGAAGGCGCGGATAGATAGTCCGGCATTTTGAGCATGCGAGACAGCAGCCGCCGAAGTTGGATACGTCACGCTAGCCTCGCCAGGATTGCCGAAAATTTACGACATGCTCAGTTTGGCACGTTTAACATGGCCCGCAGCAGCGCACCTACTTGCTCCATCAGCTGTTGCCGCTGTGCATGCGCATAAATGCGTAGCCGGCGCGTACTTTTCCATTGTTGCTGCCTCAACACATTTTTGTTCGGCAAAGGCGCAAACTCTGCACGCTCTTTTCAGTCCAGAGAGCAAGTGAACCTAAAATCAAGCTTTGCACTTTATCGCGAGCATGCACTACGAATCTGTGGCAAACCTTTCCCGCTAATTTTGGGTTTCTGTTATCTATTTTACATTCAAGATTTGTGCAACGTGACTGCTGCTTCGCTTAGCCATAGTTATTGCAGTAGTTGGCCCATTGCTTCTCTCGTAGAGAACAAAACGATAAATAAGAAACCGAAGGATCTGCTTACTACAATAAAAACACATTTGCACACCATGTGCAGGTATGGCTTGTGCTGCGTGGTCTGACCATGACTGGTTCCTCCCCGCTGTCTACGAACATGTCGCTTATGGGGTTTTACGTGCCAAAACCACGATCTGATTATGAGGGACTCCGGAAAATTTCGACCACCTGGGGTTCCTTAACATGCACAGGTGTTTTCGCATTTCGCCCCCATCGAAATGCGGCCGCTGTGGCCAGGATTCGATCCCGCAACCTCATGTCGCTTATGGCTGCTGTGTAAACTAATATAATAAAACAAATGTTTCCTTGTAAATTAATGTTAACTCAGCTATTGCATGAATCTAACTAATTTTCTATGTTATTCTATAATTGACATATCCTGCATTTTAAGTGGCCAAAACTGTGTTCGCCTCTGAACTTCCAATTTTCTTCAGACACTGATATGAGATACAATTGCTTTGATAATTACGCATTGTCAAATGAGCACCTAATAATTTCCACTAATTATACAGGTAGCGTGTCCAGGCCGCAAGGAAGGTGTATGCCATTCTATAGTTGTTTTGCACGCTAGTGGGTACATCTTGTGCTTACATAGTATGATTGACCGACGTTACCCGGGAGCACCTGAAACTCCGATGAACCAATTTCGCTGATGTACCATACGCAGTAGTTCTACGATGTGTGCCGCATGTGTCCGATATAACAGATTTAATCAAGGAAATATTGAGTACCATGGCGACCTTCGCATCATAAACTGCATATTGCAGCACGCATATGCTTAACGTTTTCAAGATGGCAGTAACAACCCCAACGCAAACTTCCTGAAGTTCGCTTCAGCGCTTTACTGCAAACGTAGTACAAGCAACAGGATCGTGTTCTCTTTACACAAGCAACAAACCGATCCTCGCCTGGAAAAAAAAAAAAAAAACTTTCTCGAGCAAGATGTTGAACACAACTACTGCCATTGTCGCAGCTTTGCTATGATAAGATTCGCAATCCATGTGGCTCTTCGGCGCCACAAAACTGCAACACGCAGCAAAATTCCACGGCCGTGCGGAGTTTCGTAGATGGTGGCTCCATTGTACTAGAAACGCACCCGATCGCAGTACGAAGGCTACGGAGCGTCTGCTCCGACGCTACGACCTCCGTACGATGTTTCCGGCGCTCGCCGCTAGGTGTCGCACGAATTGCTAGAGTCGCAAATGAAGTACATGGTAACAGAAAATGAAAACGTATTTATTAAGGCAATAAAGCACGCCATCTTTGCTGCTAACTTCGTTGTTAATAACAGTCCAGAACTCTAGAGCGGGAAGCCATTCACAAATTTTTGTAAAAAAACTAAAGGTCGTCCATGGACGCTGGCTTCAGTCGAGTGCGTTGTTCCTGCATGATGTATACTGCAGCACTGAATTTGTGCTCGCTGCTGGCGCTTGTAGCTTGAATCGCCAAGATTCTTCATGCACGCTTGGCAAGCTTCAGATGATTACTTTCTTTGCCTTAACAAAACTCAAGAAGTTCTGATTCAGAGAATACGCTTAACTATTCAGCATGCAGGTACTTGCTAATTTCATCCTGGTCATGCACTGTGTTGTCATCCATGTCGCGCCACTTGCTGAATGTTTTCATTGTTTTGTCGAAGAATGACATAGCCACTCAAGGGTTCTTGCGATTTTTGCCACGTGCAGCGTAGACCGCTTATGACGTAAGTTCCGCACCATAAGCGGTACCACACTATAACCAAAACAACTTTTTTATTGCGATAATGGGCACTCGAGGCGCATTTCTACCATTGTTGTCACCGTGCTCTAGGTTCCGTATTCGCTTGCTAAATAAATTAACAAGCACGGTGTCACGCGTGCACAAGCAAACATGAACACATCTCGCTCTTTGACTGCAGAAACGAACTGTCAAAATGCTCGTGTGACGAAGTGCGGCGAGCAAATTGACCTTCGTGCTATCATGCCTCTCGCTTCATCGCGACCTATAAGCGGCGAAAACATGGCGCGTGGCGGACTTTCCCCGTCGCAGATTGCTTTCAAGGTAGGGCCAAGGCGATCGTATCGCTGAAGTGGATCGTCGCAGATTACGTCCTGCTTCGGTCCACTGAAACCGTTCCGCATCGCATTGCTGCCGAAAATCCTCTCCTTCTGTTTGTGCCAGTCCCGAACGCAAGTTTCGGATTTTGCGAATGCCCGTGATGCGGCCCGATTTCCGTCCATGTCCGCACACATGATCACTCGCCTCTTAAATGCGGCATCATGATGAACTCGGTACTTCATGCTGATAGAGCAGACGCAGAGAACGTGCAGACAGACGGTAGACTATTGCCTAAGCACGTGTACTGTAGCACATGGAGGAAGCTGCGATAGCTAGGCTCGAAAGTAGCTAGGCTCGAAAGTAGCTAGGCTCGAAAGTAGCTAGGCTCGAAAGTAGCTAGACTCGAAAGTAGCTAGACTCGAAAGTAGCTAGGCTCGAAAGTAGCTAGGCTCGACGCGCGTGCGAGGCGGGCATTTTGAAATGCCGAGGGCTATATGGTAACGCAGATTTAGGGTCGTACTCGATTCTAACCTGCACGCAATTTTTGGACCTGTTTTATAGGAAAAAAAGTGTGTGTTAGATTCGAGTAAGTACGGTATTTGTGGCTTGAGGGGAGGGTTTGCCATCTAGGTTGACTGCCAAACTTCCAGGCAGCCGCACTGTAACTGGTATTTCGTGTCCTGCAACTGCACTATAAGCGATACGCGTATACATAGAGTGCTATGGGAAAATTAATGGGAGCCTGAAAAGACCGTATTATATCCAGTCCTGCACTATATGCGATTACGTTATAAGTGGTCTATACTGTATCAAGCATCGCTTCTATATATCTTATAATTGGCGGAGCACCAACCTGAGCATCGCAAGTTCCATCTTGTTGGAACCTCCTGTAATACAGTATAGACCACTTATAACGTAACCGCATATAGTGCGGGACCGGATATAGTGCGGTCTTTTCAGACTCACGTTAATTTTCCCATAGCACTCCATGTATACACGTATCGCTTATAGTGCAGTTGCGGAAACGAAATACCGGTTACAGTGTGGCTGCCTGGGAGTACGGAAGTCAGCGAAGACGGCGAACGCTCCCCTCAAACAGGCGCCCCAAGGAGTGCTCGAGGAAGAGAGACGGAGTGGAGGAGAAGGGCACGTGGTGGGAACGAACAGCCAGTGAGGCTGAAACCAGAATCTTGAGTGCGAGTCAGGAAATTATCACGCTGCGCATAGCGAGCGAGGGCCACGAAACTGCCAACGCCGGCCGACGGTCGCTTCACGATAATGGCAGTAAACGAAACTTCAGGGAGCGGGCGGTGCCGGCACAGCACGACGAAGGGCACACACGGAGACCGTGGAATGTGAGGGAGGAGGGCGCCAGGGAAGCGGATTTCGCCTTGGCAACTCCGCTGCTTCGGTAGCTCCCCTCGCCCTCCCTCGTAGCTCTTTCACTTTCTACTGTCACCGTGCGCGCCCGCTGCCGTCCAGGCACCGCCGCTCCAGCCGGCCCGGCGCCAGCTCCCCGAAGTTTCGTTTTCTGCCATTATCGGGAAGCAGATGTTTGCCGGCGTGGCAAGTTTCGTTGGCCGACCTGGGACAGCGCCGCTGCTTCCCTCTGCGCCGTAGCCACACCGTGCAAGGTCAACATGTGACTAGAAAGTAGAGGAACCGTAAAGGAGAAAGAAGGGTTCACTGCCAATTTCTACGCATGGCTGCGGTAGCGTGGCTGAGACGTCGGCACGTACACGCATGTTCCAGCGCAACGCAGAATCGGCGACCTTGCCATTTGAGAGAGGGTGAAATTTCCGCTGCGTTTTTTTTTTTTTTTTTTGTTCGCGCGCGTTATTGAGGGGTCTCTCCTAAGCTTTTACTCTATGGCGGTGCCGGAGCAATGCCAGTCGGAGGCGCCGCCGCGTGATTTGGTTCGAATTAACGAGATTCGACTGTAAATCTAATGCAAACGTTCTAGCCGCATTCCTCGACTGTCGCATACGCGTGACAGCTCGGTGCACATGTTTTGCATATGTGCGGGCCTTGAAAATTGTTGCTTTGGTTATAGTGCAGTACCGCTTATAGTGCGGATTGCGACTCCGGCGACTTACATTATAAGCGGTCTACACTGTACGTCGCTGCTGAGCTGTCTGGTTAATCCAGTTTGATTTGAGGAATTTGATGAGACATTTCACATTCTGCAAGTTCTCGTAGATCTAAGCGGCCTCTTTTGCAACGAATTTCTTGGCAAATTGTTGTAGAGGACCTTGTTCAGCTAATGGGCGAAACAGTTCAATCAGTCATAAGGCTGTAAAGCGCAAGTAATGTTCGCACCCTGGCGAAAGTGACAAATATTACCTTGGCCAGGTGATATCACGCCCATTCTTTGCACACGCGTCAGATTACCTCCTAAAGCAGGGCGTGCTGGCGGCTTTGCTCAGCCGCGCTGACAGCGATGTGCAGCCACGGCAGTGCTAGAAAAGAAGACGCCTGCCAACCTGCCCGCACTTCCTCTTCCCCCTCCCCATGCTTGCGCTTGATCGCGTTACCATGAGCTTCCTCCCCTCCCCTTCTTGCTCGTGCAGGAAGACTGCGCTCATCAAGCCGCCACCCTTCTTGGCTCACCCTCCCATGCTTTCATTCGCACTCAAAGCATACTGTGCACGAGGCACAATAGGATCTTATCGCACTTAGACTTTATACAGAACATGGTGCTGGTCCGCTTTGGTGGTCGCTCGGCCGCTCTTGGTTGCAGTGTGGGATTTGAGAGGTGTGTTCGCAAGCAGCCACTTTTAATTCAACCATTTGGCCATCCGTGTCTGCGAAGTTTCTATTTATTGTCTCGGTATTCCTTTGCGGCAGTATTGAAATTTTGTTATATTGAAATCACGTATAAACACACTCCACTATATTACGCTTCAAAATACAGTGTTCTATGGACAAAGAAGTTATGAAAAGTTTAATATGTCGTTATATCGAGACTTTAGTTATATTGAAGTTTGTTATATCGAGGTTTAACTGTACTTGCCTTTTCTGGACATTCAACTGGTATACATGGTTGCCTCCTTGATAAAGCGTAAGCAAGGAAGGATTTGCAGGCTGTGCATTCCGCATATCTGACAAGTGTCAGTGTTGTGCTGTTCACCACTAGATCAAACTTGTCCCACACGACACTTTTGGCATCAGATTTTCGCACCAGTTTTTAACGACCCTTTTACAGTCTGGCTTTCAAGACTTGAGTGTTGCCTGTCGCCATCGTAGACATTGTAGACACCATACACATAAGATACAGGTAGTTGAGGATGATGCTTTGTTCAATTGACAAAGAATCACACTTCTCTGCTGCTCAAAGTCACAAAGAGCTTTACAAGCATGCTGCGCTAACGTGAACCATCGGTTAAAAAAAGCGAATGAGTTTTCTTTCTGTTATCCCTACTGGTTCCCTCCATTTGGTTTTCCTTTCCTTTGGCCACTCCTTACACTGTAGCTTCACTTCAATGAAAGTAAGACAAAAAAAAAGCAACAAGATACACAAATCCAAACAAGTTTGCATTTCCTTTGCATTTCTGGAATCGACATGTTACCCGGGCTAGTGCACTCTCAATCAAACGGCACTCAAAAACATGCCGTGTAACTGGTTGCATGTGGGCAACTTGCTACCAAATGTGACAGCCTTTGCAAGCAGTGTGGCCTCCATCTGCCCATTAGTTTGAGGACCACTGGCGGCACATGCTTTTGTAGCCTTTGTCCAGTTCCCACGACCTATGCAGCACTTCACCTTATTCATGTGGCGACAATTACAGCGCTTTTCTGTTGTGATACTCGTCCGACCCACCTTGCGCGGCACTGAACAAATGTCACTCAAGTGGCAAACAACCACTTAAACCCAGCCGGCGGCGTCAGAACAGGCCGTAGGAGAAGGCAGATGCAGCAAGCTGAGCTCCACTGCTCGCTCGGTTGACCTGCGTAGATGTGGCTCCAGTTTCGATATGTTACAGGTTCGCATCTGTGTGAGCAATCACTGTCTGCTGGCAGAAGAACAGCATGTGCACCTTTGGGCAATCTTTCTTCTGTAAGTAGAGCGCTAGCAAGGGTTTCGCGCCCAAGTCGGGCTCCAACTCTGGCTTGGACCGCCCGATAAAACATACCTGTTGGCCCGAGCCTGGCTAAACATACGCAGGTCTGCCCTGCCCGGGCCCGTGCACACCTCTAATTCAGGGCCCTAATTGGTGGTTCATTATAGCCATGATAGCTGCTGTGCCACAAAATCCAAAATACTGGTCTTGTTTTGATTTCGTTCTTCGATCTCTCGCACTTTATAGTGGGCAGATATACACTCAAAGGCAACATAGTGCTGGCATATGCAAGGTACAAGAGTATCTTACTAAGAGCTCGGGAGCTGTCCTTGCTACGCTCTTGTGGCTTATGCATACAACGCCAGGTCTTCATAACAAAATTGAGAAAAATAATTTGTTTCATGCACCTTAAATAAAAAACACCCCAAAAAATGTTTATGAATTTATTTACAAAGCACAAAGTTCTGTTGACATAGTTGAGAAATGGAAAGAGCAGCTAATGGCATTACATTTGCCATTTATCAACTTTTTCTTTCTTTCTTTCTTTCTTTTTTTTTTTTTTTTCAAATGGGGTTTGGATACTTGAAAGGCTAATGGAAGGTTTCAAGCAGCTAAGCAAGTCATTTCTTGTGCAAGTTGTAGGCTCTTGCCATGACATGGTCTTTTTGAGCCTCTTCTCATAGGATAGGGTCATTATTCATAAGTTCAGCTTGGCTAGCATGCTGTCCATACTATTCTCATCCTATTCTTAAGGTACTCTTGGAGACAGATTCTATGAAGTGGTAATGTCCATAAAGAGTGCTTGCTTTGCATTTTGCATGTGATAGCAAGGCAACCTTTTTAACCAGGTTGGAAAAGTATATTGCTCAGGCACAAAAGACTTTATACAGGATGAATAATGTCATTTTTTATAGATGAAAATGTATGATAAAAAGCATTGAATAATCATCATTAGAGTATTAACTAGTTATCTGTGTTTGCAACACACAGCTGTACATATATGCAATTATGATATGTGTTATTCTAGCATGTCTCCCTACAATCTACAGTGCCATTTCTTAATATTTTAAATAAACTGATCTGAAGTGAAATGATTGCTGTGCTGAATGGTATATGAATCTGGGAAATACTTGTACAGTTTAGAACATTACTTATGATTAAGGGTGTGCGAATAGTAGTTTTGGAGACCGAATTGAATATGAATCAAATAATGTGAAAAGCAAATGGAATAGGATATTTTTCTAATAATGCACAGCCTTCTCGCCATTAATATCAAACAATTTTCACATCTTGGTATTCACAACATTAGAAAGTTTCTATCATTGCACTGCACATTATTCAGCCTACTTTATTAAAAGCACAAAGGGAATATTAGGAACAACTATAAGCTCTTGTTTGGAAACCCAAACTCTTCAGATACACCGTTATGGATTATCATAT
This sequence comes from Dermacentor silvarum, assembly GCF_013339745.2. Lineage (NCBI taxonomy): Eukaryota > Metazoa > Arthropoda > Arachnida > Ixodida > Ixodidae > Dermacentor > Dermacentor silvarum. Next base: position 50,738,944 of record NC_051154.1, on the reverse strand, counting down.
GAAGTTAATATCTGCATATACATTTGCGACCAAATCAGAAATGGGTGTAATCTGCTGCATCCATAAATATTACCGAACAGTGCCCACTGCCAAATGCTGTATATAAACAAGATATAGCGAGTGATTGTGTTTTGTCAGAAAAGTGTGGCTGTCTGAGAGATGCAGCGTGCTTTTGTACCTTATGTCCACACTGTAGATGGGATGAAATTTATCGTATTTTTGCTTAAATTTCATGTTTGATTGTGTACACTCGATGATGTGAAGTAATCAAAAACTTGAATATATATGAATTATATGAATTTTATGTGAATTTTCGAATTGTTACTATTCGATTCAAGGACCAAATCGAATTGTTACTATTCGATTCAAGGACCAAATCGAATAGGACAATATTCGATGCATTATTTAAAAGTTTCGAGTATTCGCACACCCCTACTTATGATTGTTCCTGCTTATTATCGATATTGGCTTACCAACAACATAGCAATTTTTTAATTACTGCATGGTGAAATGGACAGTTGTGGATGTATTAGTAAAGGTCACTTATCTCCTTTTCTGGCCCTTCAAACAAATCTGCATAAAGAAATATGTAAAGAATGCATTATCAACGTTTTCTGTTTCACCTTTTCTGTCTTGTAGTGTGTGTGAGTCGCAATGCAATGGCAACACTAAACAGTATTTTAATCTATATACTGTATAAAGCATAGTCCTTTTTGAACATACTGCTGTGCAGTGTGAATGTGGTAGGTTGTGCATGTCTGCACTCCTGAGTTCACCTTAACTTTACACTGAACAGCAGAAAAGTCCCCAGCGCTCTGATAGTTCAGCCGCGTAGCTCAGAACACAGTTGCAGAAGTCCCTCAGCAATACTCCTGTTTTTGGCACTTCACTGACAACATTTCATACAGGCAGAAAACTTGCAGTTGCAATGAACAGCCATTATGGAGCACCACAAAAGACAAGTGCTGTCTTGCATGGCAGAAAACCAATTGCTTGCACGCTGACATAAACACCTTGCACTAGTGGTGATATGAGCACTCTGATGCCATAGCTGCACAAGCTGGGGCAAGTGTCCTATCGGTGGTGGTACTTGTTGTGAGAAGGTGCCACATGACTCTGCCCTACGTATATGTCCACTTCATTGTCTTTCCAGTTTTCTGTCCGTGCATTCCAGTCTGAGTCATACTCATTAAGTGAGTGCATGGAACTGGCTGATGCAAGTCGGCCATTGTGCAGCACTCTTTTTTTGCCATTGGGAAGTGGTCGCGTTGTTGGCCCTACATGAGCATCAAGAAAAGAATGAGTTCCCGACAAAGCTGATAAGGACTGCTGTGACTTGCGGACTTCTGGGTTGCCAAGGCCACGGTACTTGTTAGACATTTGAGAGTAGGATCTGTGAGACTGGCCATCAGCTGTAGAGCGGGCCTTGGAAGAGTAGCCATTGGGCATGTGTGAGAAATGGGAAATGTGGGAGCGGTTGTCATCCATGACAAAGCTCTGGTTGACAGAGCCATTAGCATTGTCCATGTGGTACATGCGTGCCCGAGGAATGCTGCGGCTGCTGTACATGGAGACGGTCTCCCACTCATCTGTTGGCTTGATGGTTGGATGAACAGTCGACGTTGGCAATGGCAGGCGAGATTTGGGGCCACTGCTACGGCCCTGCTTCTTGCGCCAGCAACAAAGAAAGATTATGACAGCCAGTATGATGATGCCACACACAGCTGCTGAAGATGCAATGATGATTTTGTCTAAATGGGCAATTACATAGCGTTCTAGCTTGAGCTCCTTGCACCGGGATGGTAGGATGTCGTCTATATTAATGTCTTGCGCATCTTGTAGGTTTACAATGCACACCACAAGGCACTCATTTGTAGGCAGACTTTGCATTGTGTACTTCCTCTGATCTGGTCGCAATGTAGGGCCATGACGATAAATCTTTTCTCCGAACAATCGGTAAACTACCTGGAAACCTAAAGGAGACTCGCCATCACTTTGCCATTCAATAGTGACTGCAGAATCCTTCCTCTGAGCATTCACAATGTATGGAACTAATGGAACTTTGCTGGATGGTGCCTGAGTGTCTTGATTTCTTGGTGATGATAGTAGGGGTCGAACATGTTTGTTGCTGGCATGTCTTTGAGAAGGCGCTGGTGCATCTGTTTGCTCCGGAGCATATGTGATGACGTCAGGAGCTGACTCACTCAAAGACACAAACGGCTCTCTGAATGTGGTAGTTTCTGCAACGAGCAGCTCATTGATGTGAACACTTGTAGGTTCAGGAACTGTAGTTGAAGTAATTTCTGGCTCCACTGAAGGCGTCGTAGTAGAAGTAGTAGTACTAGTAGTAGTTGTTGTCATCATTGTAGTGCTGCTTGTTGTGGTAGGAGGTTTCGTGCTGGTTGGGATCACGGGCTCATTTTCTGTTGTGGTCGTAACAGGAGTTGTTGTTGTTATTGTTGTTGTCGTTGTTGGAGGTGGTGGTGTTGTTGTTGAAGCATTGCATATAAACTCGGAGGGCTCAATTTTTGCAAATGTCCGTCGCTTGAGGTGGTCAGGCTTTCCACAGTATTGAGGGTTCCGCTCGCGGCTTGTTACTTGAAGGTCTTTGTTTGCTATCCACTCTGCAATCCATCGCATCCTGCAGTCACACTCGAGGTAGGGTCCTGCGATATTGAAAGGAAAATAGTGTCAAAAAGTAGCCTATCTTTAACTTCTTGTTTTTTTTTTTCACTCTCATCTTATTCTTGTTCAAATTCCATAAAATGTCTTCATTGTGAAAAGATGAGAAAGTGCTGAAAGGACATATTTCCACATATTTCTCCAAAGCCGGTATTTTGTAGCGATGCCTTTCCAGTAATAATGCCTTTTCGTGCTTATCGCGCTTTGTCAGTGGTCAGAGCGACGGTTCGCTCGCGTTATCGACGGGATCAGCCGGCCGTGAGCGGTGGATGATAAGGCTAGTATAGAATAAGTCATAAGGCATCGCTACAAAATCGCGGCCCTGTATCATTAATTCAAGATTCCCTCTAAAGAACTAAACTGGTGTCTGCATTACAGCTTTACTGGCAGCTCACACCACTCATGGGGAACACTAGCCCAAGTAAAATGTCAATTGCACAAGTGTGCTCTTTACAGGGTTTCTGTGATCTGTAGGTTTCTTTTATGATGCTCTTTTTTTAGATGGCCTTTTTGTGCAGCCAAAGCCACAGGGCATGCTCAGGTCCTGTGTTTTCTGAAAATTTCAGTTTCGTGTCTTGATTAAATAGGGCCTGTCAACCTTGCCTATTGACTGGCACAGCATGAACTGTAGCTTTTTCTGAGAGTCCATGAACAATTACGTCTGCAATGGGTGATCAGTGGCAAATGAATTTTCATTATGGCTTGTTGGTGGGATAGCTGGCTCTGGATCATGGAACAACGCAAACAGATGAAGGATGAATGAACAGAGGAATGTCACCAAAGCTGTTTCTGGCCATTTGGGCATGCATTGTCGAGATTGTAGATGCGTACCAAGTTTTGACAATACAGCCATGCTTAGCCACTCCTTTGACAAGATGAATGGCATAGTAATCGAAGCAGCAGAAATGCCTAAACTGAATGGCACATGTGTGAGCATGGTGTCCCTTACGCTAACAGAAAAAGAGATGGGATATGTGGGTGTTGAGGTTTAGAAGAAAAAAGCAGTTGAGTCAAGCAGCAACCACACGTATGTGATTACCCCCCGTGGTTACTTAGTGGCTTTTGCGTTGCGCTGCTAAGCATGAGGTCGCGGGATCACAGCGTGGCCGCGGCTGCAGCATTTCAGTGGGGACGAAATGTGAAAACACCTGTTTGCCGTGCATTAGACGCACATTAAAGAACCCCAGGTGGTAGAAAATAATCTGGAGTCCCCCACTATGGCATGCCTCATAATCAGAAAGTTGTTTTGTCGCATAAAACCCCAGAATTTGTTATTTTTTTTTATTTTCACATTTATGTGATTGTTGTATATCTTCCTTTCTTTATTTTTGTATCTTCAATTCATGGCATATGTATTGTGCATTTCCAGAAATAAAAGTAGTTGAAAGTCAGCACCCATGTGTGTTGCCATGTTCTTCTGTCTGTTTGGGCTGATAAACGTTCACCATGAATTTTTTGACATTTCTCATGTGGCTTGTTGTTATAGTGAACGCTCCTAACATTTCTTATATGTTAAAGGCAGACAGAGATTCACAAAGCATGGAGAAGCACAATGCAAAATGTATGAAGAAAACAAAACAGATGATGACCAATGTGAATAAGTTTCAGCCTCCACATGGATGCGTTGTTCACAATGAAATTCACAATCAAGTTGCTTTCTTTATGATTCTTCCTTACCAGAAGAGATTTCATCATTCTCGAGTTAATGCAAATGAATGTTGGCTTCTCTGGTTAGATAATGTGGCTCATAGTCTTGGCTGCACTGTACAACGATCCTTTGTATGCATCACAGGTGCTCAATGTTGTAAATGTAAAAACACAGGTCACTCCAGATAATAATAGTTCTTCTCCCCCGGTCTTCTTGCCACCAAAAACTTAAACTGCTATTTAAAATATTTTTGCTTTTAATTTTTTGCCATAGTGAATTTATCTCCAAAGGTAGCAATCACGCAGAAATAATTATACATTTATTTAAATAATCCAGTGCATGTGTTCATTCACCTACTGGAACCTTTGTGCACATAAAGAAATCTTTGGTGGTGGGAGATTATTTTTAGACTTTTCCACACAATTACTTTAAAACATAAAGCATTCAATCAGTTCAGATATTCTCATGTGGATATATAGCCGAGTTACATTTGACTGTTAAACAATGAAACAAGATGTGCACACATTGTTCAGTGTGACTACTCACCTCCTATGCTGATTCCCCTGAGAGTAGTGTTGAGGTGCCGGAAAGGTTCCAATGGTATAGTTGCCATGGGATTTCCATCCAGAGCCAGGAGTGTCAGGAAAGGGTTGTTTGCAAAGGCATCATCCGGGAGGTTCCGAATTCCATTAAACCCCAGGTCAAGAACCTGTCAGCAGATTTGATTATATTGATTTGTATATTTCTTAGCAAAAAAAATGGGGGGAGGGGGGAGGGAGAGAGAGACTCAATTGTGGGGTCTGGGTCTCTTAAGTATGTAATTGTAGCATGATATATACATGTATACTATGTTGAAAGACGGAAGTTTAAGGAATCCAGTACAACATGCAGCTGTAGAAAAGGACACATAGTATACAAAATGGACCTTTGGCTAACATTTCAACCGTGGCCTGGTCTTCGTCAGTGTGGGTGATATATGTATATATAGTCATGTTTCAAAATCAATTATACAGAATATTTCAAACTTGTCTGTGGTAGATAGCACAATTCTAATCCTTAAACTGAATTGCCCAAACAAGCAGAAATTGCTTGTGCAGGAAACCAAATGCATAATTGCCCAATTAACGAAATTTAATTAATCACCTTTTTAAATAATTATTTTGCTGGCACAGCTCCCCTTCAGCATGCATTCTCGTGATGGCTACGCTCTCACTCGCTCTGGTCGCCAGTAATTATTGGAATGAGGTTTTGCTTTCACAAAACTCACCTGAAACGTTAGTTATGAGCGCACAGCGCGTCCATTTTCTGAGATCGTTCGGCGATTCTGGCGGCCGTAGGCCTAATGAGACGCATCCGCATAGCAAGAGGAGGGATTGCATTGGCTTAAATACGTTTGACACAAGGCACCAGACGGCGTCCTGTTTAAAACGTCTTCCTTACGTTTGCGTTCCCGTACGGTTAACTAAAAGTCTGCGAAGGATGCGCACCGTAACGCCCCGCAAAGATGCTTATGTTTAATTACGTAATGCGACAAATGCTGTTCTAAAACTGTCTAATGTTGTGAAGTGTCCTGTTGAACCTCGATACAGATCCCAAAATGGCACACATTCCTTACAAAAGTCGTTTTATAATTGTAATGCGATATCCATTCTTGGGATACTTCATGCACTTTCCGGTGCCTATTTAGTTATCTATTGATGTCTCTAACCATTTTCCCGTCAACTTGGGTCGCTGGGTTATTATACTTGTTGTTCATGGTGCAAAGTACTGAACGCCAAGAACAACATGTATACTAAACCTAAACGCCAACTTCCCAAGAACTAGTTCTTTTGAGTCGTTGAGTAGTCCATGGTCTAATGGGTAGAGCATTGGACTGCTGTGCTGAGGGAATTGGGTTCAAAACCAACCGTCGGACCAACATGGATCACTGGGTATGTGACAATGGGTATTTGCCGCTCTTCCATAGCTTTCATAGATTATGAAAAGGCATTTGATTCAGTAGAGATACCAGCAGTCATAGAGGCATTGCGCAATCAAGGAGTGCAGGAGGCATACGTGAATATCTTGGCAAAAATCTACAAGTATTGTACAGCTACCTTGGTTCTCCACAAGAAAAGTAGAAAGTTGCCTGACCCCTTTCTTGAGAAAGGGGTCAGGCAAGGAGACACAATCTCTCCAATGCTTTTCACTGCATGCTTAGAAGAAGTATTCAAGCTCTGACTTAGACGGGAAGGCTTATGAGTGAGGATCAACGGCGAATATCTCAGCAACCTTCGGTTTGCAGGTGACATTGTCCTATTCAGCAACAATGGGGACAAATTACAGCAAATGATTGAGGACCTTAACCGAGAAAGTGTAACAGTGGGGTTGAAGATTAATATGCAGAAGACAAAGATAATGTTCAATAGCCTGGCAATTATGGGAACAAGAATTCAGGATCGCCAGTCAGCCTCTAGAGTCTGTAAAGGAGTACGTTTATCTAGGTCAATTACTCACAGGGGACCCTGATCATGAGAAGGAAATTTGCAGAAGAATAAAATTGGGTTGGAGTGCATACGGCAGGCATTACCAAATCCTAACTGGGAGCTTACCACTGTCGTTGAAAAGAAAAGTGTACAATGACTGCATTCTACCGGTGCTAACATATGAGGCAGAAACTTGGAGGTTAAAAAAAAATTATGGGATTTTACGTGCCAAAACAACGATCTGATTATGAGGCACGCTGTAGTGGGGGACTCCGGAAAATTTCGACCACCTGGGGTTCTTTAATGTGCACCTAAATCTAAGTACACAGGTGTTTTTGCATTTCGCCCCCATCGAAATGCGGCCGCCGTGGCCGGGATTCGATCCTGCGACCTCGTGCTTAGCAGCCCAACACCATAGCCACTAAGCAACCACGGCGGGTACTTGGAAGTTAACAAAGAATCTCAAGAACAAGTTAAGGACCACACAAAGCAATCGAACGAAAAATGTTAGGCCTAACAGTAAGAGAATGTAAGAGGGCGGTGTGGATCAGAGAGCAAACGGGATAGCCGATATTCTAGTTGACATTAAGAGGAAGAAATGTAGCTGGGCAGGCCATGTAATGCGTAGGATGGATAACCGGTGGACCATTAGAGTTACAGAGTAGATACCGAGAGACGGGAAGCGCAGTCGAGGACGGCAGAAAACTAGGTGGGGTGATGAAGTTAAGAAATTTGCAGGCGTAAGTTGGAATCAGCTAGCGCAAGACAGGGGTAATTGGAGATCGCAGGGAGAGGCCTTCGTCCTGCAGTGGACATAAATATAGACTGATGATGATGATGAATGAGAAAAAAAATCTTTTAAACTTCCTCCAGTGCTGCGCAGAATCGAATCTGCATCATATATATTCGAACAGTCTTGTCTGAATATATAAGCACACACGCGGACTTTGCGGCGGTACTGCTAGATGGCGCAACGTGTCCAGTTGGAAGCATAATAGAGGAGCCTGGTTGCATAAACGCCTCACATGGCGCGTGTTGGTATTGGCAAAGCCGCTACATTGCTGCAATGCTAATCACAATAACGTCGACACTCATCGTGATATGGGTCCTGCCAGAATTTTTTTGTGCCTCTCTGTTGACAGTTTTTTTACTATGTGCATAGTTTTATAAGTTACCAAGTTACTTGGCAAGTTAACAAGTTTTCTTTGGCAAAGGGCAGTCTGTAGTTGTACGGGATGTGGAATGGCCAATGCATTGCGCTAAAAGTTCTGGGACAGATTTATCTTGTGTCTCTGGGCTCCTACTAGATTGACATGCCTCGAATACTGACCGGTCTTAATTCCAAAAATTGAAAATGTGCTCTATAGTCGGTAATTAAAATTAGTTTATTGGCGACTATCGTACATTTTCTGATGTCCACAATTGTTATACATTTTGGTCAGCAAAACCTGTCATTTTGTTAAAAATATTTTCTACTTTTAATCATTGGAGGCATTCGTCGCTGAAGCACACAGTGTTTGTTATTAAAAACGAATGTCTTAGGTCAAGTGTTAAAAGACATTTTAGCGGAGATGGTTGATTGCAATTTAAATGACAGTGAAAAATGGGGTGTAGATGGGTGATTGCTGCACCTTCCTGCCTATTATTGCCACTGCCTTCGCGCTTCCATTGAAATTATAAAGTATGGGTCAAGATTTATTTCTTGCACCATTTAACTATGATGACACCTTGCTGTGCGCCGTTTTTTCTCATTTGTGTTGCCGTGCAGTGGCGCATTTTCTTTTTGCTTTCTTTCAGTTGGAGCATACCATCATGTTGCCCTACAATGAGAAACAGATTTTTCTATTCTTTGCTTAATTGGCTGCACTGATTCTCGGTTGCATTGGATTATTTATTCCCCCGTTACTGCCCCATTTTGCTTACAATGTGTTGGGCATCTGTGTTCACTTCCCTTAGGCAGCCCTTCGAAAAGTTAGGCACCAGCACCATGCCGAGGTTGCATTGCAAGCTCAAGCAGCTTACCCGAAGTTCGGTGAGCGTTGCGAGAGCCTGGCCGGGAAACTCGACGAGCAGGTTGTTAAGCAGCGAGAGCGAACTGAGTGTGTCATTGATGCCGGCGAATGCATCTGCGTCAATCTTGACGATGCGGTTGCGCTCCAGGTTGAGTGCGGTGAGCGTGTGCATGCCGCTAAGGTCCTCGGGTGCCAGGCTTGCAATCTTGTTCTGCGCCAGGTCCAGGAAGGCGAGCGAGGTCAGCTGGGCGGCCGCGCGCGGCACGCGCTCCTGGCCGGTGCCCTTGAGGTTGAGGTTCTTTAGCGAGTCCTGGAGGCCAGCGAATGCGTCGTCCGCGATGTTCAACTCGTTGTCGGCCAACTTGAGCGTGTTGAGTGGCAGGCCAGTGAACGCCCCGTCGGGTACATGCCGGATGGCGTTGCTGGACAAGTCCAGCTGGCGGAGCGAGGCCAGGCGTCGCAGGGCCGCCACAGGAACCTCCTCGAGCCGATTGTCGGGCAAGCTGAGGCTGGCCAGGCTGTTCTCGAGTCCCTGCAGCGCTCGCTCGGACACTTGGCGCAACTGGCAGCGCGCCAGGTGCAGTGACTGGATGTCCAGCTTGGCGAACGCGCCGTCCGGCAGCGCCTCTACCGTGCTGTTGTTGATATGGAGCAGATCGATGGGCACGTTCTGTGCCGATGCGTGCAGCGCGTTCATGAGTCGCGCGAAGTTCACTGGGCTGCACTGGACGGACAGGCGCTGTGTGCTGCTGTAGGCGCAGATGCAGTCAGCGTGCAGGTCGACCAAGTCCCGCGACCAGGGACACTTGGCCAGCGCGCCAGGCAGCGCGAGTAGCGCGGCCACGGCGCTCAGCAGCAGCAGCCTCATGGCTGCTCAGCCTCTGGTGCTTCCGGGCGGCCTGCAAAGAACGGAATGCATTCACCTCCTTGCTCGTCAGCTGTCCCTTTTCTATATTGCACCTCGCTTTATTCAAAAGCCATTCCTTAGTGCCTTACTCCTGCTCTACCCTGCTCACGCGGAAAGCATGCCTTGTTGCGCTGTATTAGGTTGACTATGGAGGTTGTGCCCACTCGGACCTTCAGCGATGCAGCAAAAAAAAAAAAAAAAAGAGAGAGAGAGAAAGAGAGAAAGACACTGCTGCCTGAGCATGTTATCATTACGCTTTTGCGGCCAGCACGTAGCGTGGAGTAGCCGCCTCGTGCAGTCATTCTCCGTCGCGTGCTTTGAGGATGGCCTCTGTGAGACAGCGTTGTCTCCAGACGTCTGGGACTATAGTCGTCGCATAGCGCACTCAGGTCGGCTGTCCTTGACCCCTGCGTCCGTGCGGGGCGGGTTCCGGATTTTCTAGGTGCGCTTCTGCCACCCGGTTCTCCGCCCCGGCCGCCTGACATCGTCTACAGATTAGTTGAATAAAAACACTGTTGGCCGTTAAGCTGAACCAAGAACTTGTAAAAATCAGGTCTGGCACCACGTCCGTGTAGCGCGCGCGTGCGCCAGACCGTCACGTTGACAGAGTGACGTCTTCACGCGAATCGCGTGTAGAAAAGGAGAGTGTGCTCGAAGAATTACGACATGCGAAACCGCTCAAGGAGGCCCTCCACGTGAGCGAATCTCGCGCTCGAGAGAGACACTAAGCTCTCTGCGAGAGAGAACGGGAGGATAGCGTGCGCGAACGCGTACTGCACTTGAGCTCTGCCATTTTAGGGGCGGCGTTCCGAACACTGTGTAGAAGCCTGGTTGCGGTTCTTTCATATCATCCACTAGAAATACGAAGCCTGTTTCCTCTAGTTGCAGTTTGACACAACTCGGTATAAAACGCTTTCATGTAGCCGTGTAAAGTTCCTGTGCCGGCTTCGAAGTCGGTCTTGAACGCGCTTTCTTTTCCGTAGGTAGGTCTTTGTTTGTGTGCGTGTAGTCGGAAGGGGTTTACCCCCCCCCCCCCCCCCCCCCCCCCCTCCTCGCTGTGTTCGGGGCTACTCGGCGTTGTGTGACCGAGCCGGAATGCGGTCTTTGGCTCGCCTTTGTGCCGCCCCGCAGAGTTCATCGTCTCCCGTCGCTGTGTAGCTCTCTTGCACTGAGGAGGCGGAGCGAGAGTCCGCCGAGGCGTCGTACTTTCCACGGCGGCGCCTGGTCGCCCACGCTGACTCGTGCGAGCCGCTGGGTGAAAAGCGTGCGCGGCGTTCTTTCCTGTCGTTGCGCAGCTTTGTCGACAGATCCGCGGACGCCGGCTAACGACGCCTACCGGCGGCATCTTAGCAGCGGTACCGAGCTCTGCCTTTTGTGCCTGTGCGGCTTTAATGCTCCCCTCCCGCCTCTTTAAAAGACAAGGAAGTGCCTGACGTGCGCTCATCGTGAACTTGGCTTGCGGCATTCAATAACTCTTACGTTCTCACTTCCTTCTTGATGCTGCAAGAACTTGTGTTGATGCCACTCTGGCGCGTGTCGGCTGCCTCTGTGCACTATACAGAGGAACATTTGTACGCTGTTTTGCCTTTCGGCTTCATGTATGTAAACATGCGCTGCTTCTTTCCGAGCTAGTGCACTAACCCAACACTTGCTGTGGTCTGTAAGAATGGCTGCTTGCAGAGGCCGCGCTAGAGTATCGGAGTGACCAAGCTTTAAACCGCTCGCTGCTAAGTTGGTCGGTGGTGTTTTTTATCGGCACTGCTGCCCATCGTCCGAGGGCAATTATTGACCCTTTCGCGGCGATCCCGTGGGCGCTGCTACAGTGTACTAGAAGAAGCCTTCTAGTACACTGTAGCGCTGCCATGTTTGATCACGTGGTGACGCGTCCATTGCTTGCCTCAACTGCCTCCGTTGCCTCTTTGTTTACAATGGAAGTGTATGACGCCGGCGCGGCTTAGAAAACCTCTGTTTTCGGAGATATATCGTAGACGGTGACTAGGTGGACGACACGAAGCTTTGATCACAGCTTCAGAGAACATGCAAAAGCGCCTTCGGAGCTGATTAAGCTATGTCCAAACGGCGCAAGCACCGTATACGGTGCTTGTTCTATAAGCGGGGCTAAATATGTATTCCAAGCTATCCAAACATTCCGCTCATGAATTCAGTCAGGATTAGTGTGTTTTCCTCTTTGTTCTTTATTCGGCAAATATCTTGAAGCAGTGGCTTGTCAGTTTCTGACTCAGTGAAGTTCCTCGGTGCGGCCACTATCTGATTATTTTCTGCCTAATCGCTCGCGGGTGAGCTCAGTTCCGATAGATTTGTTCTTGCTGCGCACAATGCTTGAAACGTAGCTGTTTTGTACATTGTAATACCTAGTAGCAAATATATATTACAGCTAGTTTCTCGCTTACTCTTGTGGACCGTCACGAAACATTCAGCTTCGACCATTCGTGCGCCATCGGTGTAGTCCGTCATTTATTGTGCGTATACAGTGCGTATATATTCAAGTGTGCGCCCATTCACTTATTCTTGATACGTCGGCGATAGAGTGGGCGTAAGTTTTCCTGCCATTTAGGACAGATGTGTATAGATAACGTGCGCGAAACTTACTAATACAGGAAGCGGCGCTACTCCCTTTGTCATTGTTTAACGAGTGGTACTCACTCTTGCCGACGTTCTGGAGATGAAGCCCTTGCTTTGAAGGTTAGCGATACAAGGCTAGCGGATGAGCAAATTTCTGTATCCTCGAGGAAAGCCGTACATTACAAAGTGCCGGTAACACATTCGGACAGTTGCAGCAGCGGTCCGCGAACTTGGCCACACAGATTCATTATATTCCTTAACATGCCAGTCACTATTTTTGCAGCCAACTACTGCACACGTCTTCAATGCACATGATTCAATCCAGCATGATTGGAGCACAGTGTGTTAGCGAAAACTCAGTTGCATTTCCGACAGCTGATCGCACAGAAGCAAGGTAGAAGCGGTAATGGTTTCGTATTCGTGCGCGGTCGCTGAGGAGACGTATGGCGCGTAAAGCCCCTATATATAAAAAGTAGCGCCATTCTTAGATCTTGCCGCCACAGCGCTCACCCCGGCGTTTCCTCCTCGCCGCCTCCTGTCGCCCCAGCCTCCTCCGCCCCCCATTGGCTGGCGCTGAGCCGTGCTCCCTCAAGGGCTGCAGAAGATAGCGCCAACCTTTCCCTTTCCCTCAAGAACCACTTACCCCCCATTGGCCAATCCGTGTCACGTGGAAGCACGCTTCGCGCTTTTGTATATTTTTTTGTTTCCAGCGTGCTCCGATCGCCATTCTCGGGCCTGTGCGATGAAAGTGCTGTACGCACAAACGGATCAAAGGTGTTAGGGAAAAGAACTTCGTTGTGATGGCATGCTGCTGCGCCTTAAGTTGCCGCAACCGACAAGGCGAGCGCAAAAGGCTTATCTTGTTTACCGTCCGGCGAGCGCAAACGCTTGCTGCACACTTGGTATTTGCGCCGTCTCGCATCGTCGCGTTTGCTACTTCCAAAACGGCATTATTAAGGCCAGTTACTGACTGACGAAGCAAAATCGCGCCTGAAAAACTTCCCCGCAGGGCGCGATCGAAGTTTTCCGCGGATTTACTCTGGTAGCGCGTCAGCTGTCGTCTGCCACGGCAGGCCCGACGTATGCGGCGCCTCTGTCGATATCGCGCCTCGATCGCGCTGACCGCGCCGAGCGCGACAGTGGAACGGAGGAGGAGGGAAGTGGTTGGCGCTACTTTTTATATATAGGGGTTTTAATGGCGCGCCGCCATGAGCGCCTACTCGTTTCTCTAAAACAAACTGCTCCGCGAAAAGGGTCAATATGTGTACAGTGCAATGGAAAATGCTGCAGCACGTAACGCAGTGGTAATAGTTGTCCTAGCAGTTAATGTGGGCAAATTAGTTACTTTCGGGGAAGTATATGGATCAAGTATACAAATCTTGCTGTACTTGAGACTTTACAAATGTGTTTTATAGTTAGGCCGTATTTGTGAGCCTAATTTGAAATATTTAACACTCGCCTCCTTCCTTTCTCATACTTAAAACTGCCAACAACGAAGGCAAAAACAACGCGAACGTTGCGCTAGTCTCACGGACCCTTAGTGGCGTTATGCAGCAGCGCTCGATTTCTTGTAGGCTGTTTATCAGTCCACAAATATTCGGTCTGGTGGCGGATTATTTCTCAAGTCTATTCGCTCCTACAGTAGATGGTTTAATGCGCAGCGCTCCGTGTAGAGCTCGTGCACACAACATGGGCGTCAAGCACTGGCGAAACCGGGAAAGGGAGATCTCTGGGCTGAGACATGCCAGTATTGAATTGAGCGTGCAGCAAATCTGCCCCCCCCCCCCCCCCCCCGTTCTCCCCCACCTTTTTTTTTTCTCGTTCATTGTAAGCGTTGATGCCCCCTCTCCCCTTCTCTCTCTTTGGAGAGTGTCCTGGCGTCAAGGCTGCTGCCTTTTACTTGTGCAGATCTGTTCGTTCCTTCACGGGCCTTCGAATGGATCCACGCATGACGATAAATCCGCAGACTCAGCACGACGTAGCACTGTAGTAGCGCCCGAATGTCGCAGTCTCGCACTGACTGATGCACAAGCCACTCGACGGGCATCCGGCGTAAAGGAGAAGCATTGCCATCGTGGAGTGGTGCTTTCGCGACATCGCGTGGAGTTGCCGCGATTGATTGATGGACCACGACCAGCCGGTTCCCCGGGAACGGGCAGCCGGTCTGAAAGCGCCTGCTTGCGACAGCGCGTTGCTGCCCGGGCTCGTGGTGCCGTCGTCGGTCACGTTCGAGTTTTGTTGTCGGCATCTGTCAGACTGAGCTGCCTCCCAAATTGCAGCCTGGCGCGCGATCTTTGCGTATGTTTTGTGGAAGTTTTTGCTTGAGGTGTGGCTTGTTCTGTGCCCTGAGCCAGAAATACATGTTCAGGGGTGTTGCTCGCCGCCATGACCAAGACGTTGTTGTTCGTGCTTTTTAAGCTTACACTGGAGAGGCAGAAAATAGGCAGAAAGGAGAGGCAGAAAACAAAAAGCTAGCCTTTATCTTGGCCAATGCTCTGGGGGGAGGGTATGCATATGCTCCCCGAAACCTGCCAAACGGAGCAGCAGCATGCGGTCGGCAGACTAATCAAGTTACGTGCCTCGAGAAAAACCGCGCAGTCGCTTTCTTTGTCCTCGCTTGCCGAGGTGGCTCCCTGCGTCAGCTTGCCGGGATACGCTATATTCTGGCGCGTCCAAAAACGATGGCAAATGCCAGTGCTGAGCGATATCGGCCTGGCATAACCCGACGATTGGACGCGACAACTTCCACGGGAGCCAGCTTCCCGCGAACGTACACCACGTTGCCTCTCGCTTGCCGCCATTAAGTCCAGTTTAACACAACCGCGGAACGGATGTGGAATGCAGCTACACGTGTGGCCGTTATGCAACCGCGTTACCTTGTCGGGCTTCCAGCGCTTGGCGTGCGGCAGTACAGTACGCTCTACTAAAGCCCCTCTATTCTGCGGCCTCACCGGCGAGGCCTGTCCCGCCAAGTTCCAATTTGCTTTCCCGCGTCCCCGGGCGACGCCTGTGATTTCTAGCCAGAATCGAGTCCAGTGGGCGTGGTCCCCTGGAGTCGTCGGGACCTGCGTAATATCACTGTTTGCATGGAGCCGTAACGAGACGCTGAACCCCATTTAACAAGTGCCGCGTTGTCTGTTCTTTACTCATACTGACGCCCTTTCGTGAGTTATTGCCTTAACATATGCTGTCAGTATTGTTACGAGCCTCCTCCTTGGACTAACGAAGAAGACGACGATCACCGGGACGTTGCGCGTGTTCAGCCATTTTGGCTACCTCTGTTAATAGCGAACACTTTCAAAATTTATTCACGGTTGCCTGTTGCAGATAGCCCAATTCTAGTTAAGGAGCTGGTCTACTCGAAGAGGCGGACATTACTTCCACAAAAAATTTGAATTATATATTCGAATAATCAACAAAAAATGCACCAATTAAGTTTTCGACTAATTACCTGATGGCCCATATTGCAATTTACTCATTGTAGCCGTGGAGTTCGCAAGGCGGATCCACTTAGAATGAATTGTCGGGATGACACCAGTTTCGAGATATTAATTCCCGAACTTTTCGGAGAAATGCATTGGCGTTCCAGTTAGGTTCTTAACAAAACGTCGCTTTATGCATTGAAGCACAAAGTCGCTTTTTTTTCGAAGCGTCAGAAAGGTGCGGTTCGATCGGCCTGCCTGCGCAGGAAACGTGTAAACACGGCTTCGTTTGAAGTGCCGCGTTCGTCGCTGCCGAACGGCGGCAATAGAGAGTTTTCGATTAGGGGGACGCAAGCGTAGGGGCCCCCTAGCGCTTGGGGCCCTTACGCTTGCGTCCCCCTAATCTAAAACTCTCTAATGTATAGCGGGGTGCTGCGGATCTTTCTCCATCGGGAGCGGCGTCTCGTCATCGGATTTTGGTCGCCTCCTGAGCCCCCATTATCCGAGGTATTCGCGCGTGCACGGCCGTGCTGCTGCGCAGCGAATGCAGGGCAGCGCGCGCGCGCGGCTCGGACACCGACCGCGCACGTGGGCGCCGCCAACTGGTTTGGGAGCGGCGCTCTAGTGGCCCTGTGCACTCGACCGCGGGGAGGTCACACACCGGATGCCGCCTCCTTCCGAGGCCAAACTCCGAGGCGCGCTCTGTCGCCGGCACGCGTGCCACGCAGTTGGGTGGGTGATTCTGGGACAGGAACGTTTGTCGCCGTGTAGACGGCAGACTGACGCCGTGCTGCGTGCACATGCTGAATCTCGGGAGAGACGTCGACGAAATGCAGCCTCTCACTATCCTTTCTATATGTGAGGGCACACAAGCAACGAGCCGTGGGCGTTGGCGACTCTCTGAAGGCGCGGACGGGAGTGATCCGCGGATCCAGAAGAAAATCGGGAATCAAGTCTTGACACATCATCTGAAGGTGGTACCGCTTCTTTCTCCGAGCGGAACTCATTTAAATCTGCAGGTTTACACGCACGAGGGAGGCACTGCACAGCGCGTGTCATGTGCGTCTCTGGCAGCTTTTTTTTTTTTTTTTTTTCTTCGTCCGACTAGTTCGAGGCGACCATGTCACGCGCGACCGAGGAACGCCTGTTCCACGGCCACGTTTCCGGGGGGGGGGGGGGGGGGGGGGGGAGCGAGCGAGCGGCGAAGCTGGTGGATTTTCCTCACAGTGGGTGCGGTGGTTGCATCAGTGGTGCATTTCGAGTGTTCGGGGCAGACGCTTCGCAGCATCGCTGTTGCCGCGGCGTCTGCAGGCGAAATGGGCGACGCGCATCTCCATACGCATTCGTCATCCGACGGTTGGCGTGGCTGCGGCATGGTTTTTCCCGAGGTCTCGCAGACGGGATAGAGTGCTTTAAAAATAACAGTAAAAAAGAAGAGTGGTACGCGAGAGCGCCTCGACCGCCTTTGCCCGCGAGAGTGCAACGCATACGCTGCTGTCGCACAAGCACCATCGATGTCATGTACCTGTTCTGCATTGGCTACACAGTTCAGCAATGAGACGCACATTTTACGAACAGTTGTAGTAGTAGCGGACAGCGCAGACAAACGCTGGTTTGGCGATCAGTCTTGTATATTTTACATTTACGCTGATATTTTTTTTTCTTTTTCCTAGCCATTCGTTCTTGAAAGGTGGTGATGCAGCTTTCCTATCTCTACCTGTTAGTAATCTACAGAAAAGGAGAAATACGTCATTTTAAGAATTACTCATATATATGTTTGAGCTTAGGTCAGGAGGCCAATTGCCTTTACTAGGTCGATTTACAGAAATGATAGAAAGTACGATGTATACTAGACCATTTTCGTAATTGTAATGTTATCGTTCCCGAGAGGTGATTTCCCCAACTAATGGCGGAGTAGCCATTTTTGCCGATAGCGTGTGCGAGCGCAGTTGGCTTGTATTATGAAATGGAAAATGTAGACGTGGCTCCCGTGATGAAATCATGCATGCGCAAGAGACAAGCCCCAGCATATGCATCTAACAATTCGTCTTCATTTGAACTATATATGACCGATGTGGTAATTAAGTGGGTGAATTTGTAGTGTCATAAAAGAGCACTTGCGAATTAGGAAAATGGTCTATTAACACACTGCAATGGCACCGCAAGCATCTTGTGGATAGTATAAATACATTATGCTGACGTACGCTGAGTCTTCTTTCAGCGGAAACAAAGCGAACACTTTAAAGAAAAAAAAAAAGAAAAGCAATTCTTTTTTTTTTTTATACTGCATGCATGTGTGTCCTTGATAGTAAATAAGTGTTAGGTGTGCATGACGTCGTCATTGCAGCATTACGCATTGCTTCACGTTCATAACATAGACATTAAGCCGCTACTGAGTAGACTAAACACATAAACGGGGCGTGCGACGAAATCGTGCCAATCTGCGCGGTATGTCACAGGGAACTACTTTATCGGCCAAGCTTTCCCCACTTGGCAGCGACGACAATTCGCCTTTATTGACTTAAAATTGTAATAACCGTGGAACGTTTGCGCTGTCAAAAAATTACTAACACGCGTAAAAAAACGGTCCACTTAGTTACTTTTCTTCAAGGGCTCAACTCACCGCGGACCCTCTTGTACCCTGAGTCGCGCAAAAGATTAAAGACAAGCCATGGCGTACTAAGCGTCGAACGCGCTGTGGTAGCAAATAACACATCGCGGTTCTTTTTTGGCAGTTGTGTCGCACGGAATTCCTACCTAAACCTTGCTGTCAAGAGGAATTGCATTTCTGCTCGTTCGGCGCCACTCTGCTAGTGCGCAGAAACGTCACTTGCTCGGCGCCTGGTCGTTGCGGCCGCATTTCCTGGGGGCGAAATGCATAAACGACTTTGTGTGCTGAGACGCACCTTAGCGCAAGTTACCCGGAGTGGTTGAAATCTATCCGGATGGAGCTCTCCATCGTAGCATATCTCATGGCCCATAGTCGTGGAGGAGGAAATGCAGTACGAATTACTCATTAAATTCAGCGGATGCACCACGGTCCCGCCGTATATTAAGAAAGGCGAGTTTATTTTATTATCTTTTTTCGCCGGAAGATGCGACTGTCACTGGAAGCGAAAAGCTCATTTGAGCTCTGCCCTTGAAAAAAAAAAAAAAAAAAGCACTAGTCATGGTTGCATTAGAGAGCGCCGCGTGAGCCGCGCGGTCCGTCGGCCGGACACATCCTTTCGGCGCACTCCGTTCTTGGGAAATCGGCGGGGCCGCGTGTAATGAGAGCCATCTCGGACGCTGGCCGCCGCGCGGGACCGTCTCCTTACGCGAACAATGGCGGAAGCTGGAGCCTAATTCGTTTGACCCACAGTGTCGATGCCCCGCGGCGAGGGAGCCCGCAGGGAGCGACTCCATTTGGGCCCGTGGTGCACAGCCGCGCCGCGCGTGTAGTTTTTGCTTCTCTCCGCGCGGCTTGCGCACTGGAACATGACGAGCTTCGCATTCACGCCCTGCTGGTTTCGAGGAAACGCCGGCACGTAAGAGGCGGCTTGTCTCGATGCCTCCCATCCGCGGACGTAACGCTTGCACTCCACGCCTTTCCTTCTCCGCGTCTGTTGCCTAAGCTGTTTTTGATATCTTTGGTTGTCTCTCCCCCCCTTAAATAAGAGCCGCGTACGGCGCGCGGTACAAGTACAGCACCTGAAGTGAATTCGCGTTGCTTAAACCGAGACCGCTGCTGCGAAACGCAAGAATGCAAGGATTAAGGCGACCGGCTTCTGCGGCGACGTCCCCTCTGTGGATACGTAATCTGTGTCAGTGTGTTGCGTGCATGGCGCCCATGTTTTCACGACTATATTGCTTCAGCTAGTGCATCTCAGTTCGCGAGCGAGCGTTGGAGTCTGCCTTTTAGAGCCCACTTGTGCTACGTTCTTGCTTCGAGCGCACACTGACGCGCATGTAGTATATTGCACTCCTTTCTGCGGGAATCGTGCTCCGTTTATTTACAAGAAACAGCAGGGCGATGTTTTTCCACTGACTCTAGGACAATGTATAATCTCCAGCGCCACCGTCAGGAGGCTTTCGTGTTATTGTATATACAGCCAAGACGCATTTTCTGTCTCGCTGAAATTCGCGTTCTTTTTTTTTTTTCTTCTTCTTCCTTGTCGTCCTCTGTCTGCTGCAGGGTATACTGTCCTTAAATCTTTTTGACTGGCTAAGTAAAGGGATGCATGTTGGCTCTTGCACTTCGCGGGCGTTTGCGGCTGAACTCGTCTTAATTTTAAACACAGACCAAAGTTCTACAAAGCCGTTCTTTTAAACGAGTCTACAAGAACGATAAAGAAAAGCGGTGCTGGTGTGTGTGTGCGTGCCGGTGGGGGAGGGGGGCCGGAAGGAGCCCAGCTTTCAACCGCTGTTAACAGACAGCGCTGCCACTGAGAAACAAGGAATTAACTACCACCACCACCACCACCACCACCACCATCACCACCACCACCATCACCACCACCATCACCACCACCACCACCACCACCACCACTACTACTACTACTACTACTACTACTACTACTACTACTACTACTACTACTACTACTACCGCACTACGGACGTGCAGTAAGGTCTCTGCCACCGTAGACACATGCGGAGGTGGTGCTCTAAAAAGGAACTCTACACAGCTGCTGCAAGGATCACGAGGTGAAAGGAAGATGGAGAGAATTAAAGATATACGCTTCTGAAACTGATGGAGGCGCATCATATAAGTGTCTGTTCCTCGAAACAATCGGAATGAGTCAAGTTTGTGGCGTTGGTTTGAGGCGCTTTTGGTCGCTCTCTTTTTGCTACTGAGCTGTAGACGGAGAGCGCGCGTGTATAGAATCGGGCCTCCTTGGTGGCCTTGTTTTGTTTCTCTCCGGTGCGGCTGCCTCGGGCATTGATCGCTGCAAGAATTCTGTCCGGAAGATCGACCGAGCTGACCTGCATAGCTAGACTCGTACGTGTAGCAGTCACCGTGTACAAACAAGAAATATAAGCGTGAATTGCAGTTATTTGCACTGAGAACCACGGCATCCCGTTTGTATTTTGCTGCGTGAGTGTGCGCACTCTTATACGTGTAATTTTGTGATGATTAGAATAATGAAGGGAGAGGAGAAGTCTGCTGGCCGCAGACTTCTTAGCAATAAACAACCATCCGGTTGTTTATTGCTAAGAGGACTAGCGTTGAATTTGTTGTAATCTTTTTTTTTTTCCCCTATTGTTGTATAGCCTCGTCATTTTTTCACTTATTGTTGTAATGCCCCTCCTGCTTGGGCCAAAGGATTGGCCTGCAGTATGGTTAAATAAATAAATAAACTGCCTTGCCAACGACACACCCCCGAACATCGGCTGGCAGGGGGCGAGGTGCAATGGGGTAAAAAATGTACAGAATAAGAGAAAGCGGGTGTTGTCAGATTTTGGGACCGAGCTGCCCGCCGTGACGAGAGTTTCGCCAAAGTTTGCGGCCTCGTGGTTTATCCTCCAGCGCAGTGGCGAATGCCGTGCCGGATTGCAAAGCGCACCCGTCGGTTCGACTCCGTTTGTGCGCGGGCGAGCGTGCGCTTCTCGGGAGGCAACCGTTCGAACAATCGCGTCGCGTCGCCAAACGCCCTTGGCGTGCTCAACGGCTTTCGGCGACGGCACGACGTCTGTCTTGACCTCGGCGCACCGTTGTCCTCGACGGGCGTGCGTACACGGTCGTGTAGACGCCGATCGGCACGCGTGCATGTCGTTCTCTGGCGACCCTGATCGGCGTCGTAACTGCGTGGTCCCCTCCCGATCCTTTTGCGTGCCTGTCCCGTGCCACGCGTGCCGACTCCGGTCCCTGGCGCGCGTCGCCCGCGTCACCGACTTCCAGTGGCAGCACTTGCATGAACCCCGACAAACTCGGGGCGAGTCGGCTTGTTGGGCCGAAATCCGGTCGTCGGGTTCGTGTAGACTGTCATAGCTTTTCATAGATAGGTCGGGTCAGCGCAACTCCGAAGGGTGAATTGATTCACTCGACCCGGCTGGTGTAATGCATGTGTAAACACGGTCGGTTCGGTCTTGGCCTGCCCGATTCGATTCGACCTGCTCGCGCCGAATTCATGTAAACAAGGCTGCGGAGACTGGGCTAGCTCGATGAAGCATCACGGTACTGTCAGCTTTTCGTTCCTTAAGTGTGTCGTCCCTTCCGTATTTCACTGATGTCCTTCTCGAAAACACTCCGGCCTATTTTAAATGCCTTTGTACGCTCACTGAATATAATTCGCAAAAAAAGAAAGAGAGAGAGAGAGAGAGAGAGACAAGAAAAGCTATCCAATTCGAGCTTTTCGCGTCTTTTTTAGCAATGACCGCATGGCCGCTTGACTACTCAGTAGTGTTCTAGGCAGCGCCATCCGCCCGCTCGTGGTGCTGGCTGCTCTTGGTGAAAGCGGAAGTAGGCACGCTTCGTATAATCAGCGTGTTCCGCTTCCCGGCTCAGCGGCTGAGGAACGGTCCGTGGGTGGCGTCCGTGCTCCCAGCACAGCAGGAGCTGCTACCGGTCGAGTTGTTTCGCGTGACATTTTCAATTAGGGCTGGCACCGAGTGTCCGCACTCGATCGGCGGGACGAATGATGACGACGATCGCTTTTGCGCAGCCTGCCGGCCATTCAGTTGTCGCGCAACGCACTCCAGCCCACTTTTTTGATCTAGTTTGAGACCGCGCTGCGACATCATTCACAGCAGGCATATGATGCGCTTTGCTCGATCATAAACCTTCGATGAAGTTAGGATGGCGAATTTTGCCACACGAAAGGGGTGCGCGGAATGATCCATCTACTGTTCCTCGGTTTGATTGATGTTGTGGAAAATGTGAGGAACGTTTAAAACGCGTTGTATTTTGTATAGCATTTTCTTCCTGGTTTGGGATTACGAAGTATAGGTACCGTAGTTCACACGCCTTGCTGAGACTGTCGGGATCAAGGTAAGGGCGGAATGTTTCTTGTATATGTTACCGCAGGTTCCGATTTCGATTCGAATGCTATCTTAGGCGATAGTAAATGCCATGACCTCGTCCTACCTTCTAATTTTAGTTCGTAAGCTTGTCTTCTATAGATATCGAATCACGTTACCTTTCTCTCTCTCTCTCTCTCTTTTTTTTTACGTTCACAATAATATATATATGAGCAGCAAAAGTAGACACATATTACTTATCTGAAGTGGCGCAGTTGTGCATCTTGCGTAATTTAAGAGGCGTGTTACTTTCACGCAGCAGCACGCAGACGTGTACTCTTGCACATAAACACATTGTAGTCGCGTGTCGGTGCACGTATAGTTCACAGAACCGCGTTCCGTGTGCCTTTGATGCGCATTTTATGCGCACTTTGCTGCTGTCTTCTTGGACGAGAGCTATGTTAAGCACATTGTCGAATATAGAGCGCCTTATTCCGGAGGAGCGCCAGCTAAAAGCCTGAGAGCCGGTTCCTCTTTTACTTTGTTTCTTAATTTTTTAAATGCAGAATAGTAACTACTATATTAATCATATTTTATTCACTCGACGAGAGACGTCATGTTGGAAGAACTTCGATCTCTTCGAGAAAAAAACCCAGCGTTATGTCTCATTTGGCAGCCAGCTGAAGACTTCCGACGGCACACAAATAGAGCCCACGACGTCGAGATGAGCGCGTAACACCTTATCAGCGCTTTACAGCATGGCGCAGGTTGCAGCACGGCTAGGGTGAGTGAATGACGCTTTGTTCAGCGCCGGTTCAAGTCGTCTTGTTCATTCGCGAGTGTGGGCGCCCCCTCAGCAGACACTCACTTGTCGGGTGCGATTCTTTGTCAGTAGCACGGGTTGGCCGCTCGATCGTTCATTGAAAAGAAAATGGGTCATCATGCATGTATACGTTCTGAACGCGCAATCGCTGGCGGCCGCGGGCCTCGAGCTGCGTAGCGTAGTTGCGCACGAAGGCAGCCGTCGCTAGAGCATTCGACCACGCTGGCCTTGGTATAAGCGCGGAGAGCGCCGAACCATTCGTGAGGACCACCGAACGCGCTTTCCGATGGCAAAGAGTGGCGACCGTTTCGGCAGCCGTGCCTTGTCGACGCATCGTGCTGCACGCCCAAACAAGCGACCTTCGGTGTTTCTGCAGTGCAGGACGTCGCCTTCTCGAAGTTCAGCCGTCCTTCAGGTTTGGTTTAGCAGCGCGTGATAGGGACACCCTTCTCACGTGTGTGTCACTGCCGCCGGCAGCAGCTAATGACCCCGAGCGGGCGACGCGCCGAAGCCGCGCGTGAGCTGTTGATATTCCCGCGGGACATTTCGGCTGGAATTAGGGTTACGCGACGAGGACGGCGGCAGTCCCGTGCCGCGCGCGCGCGCTGCCCAGGAAACGCGGCCGCCGTTAGCAGCAGCAGCGGCGGCGGCGGCGCGCCAGAGCAAGGTGCACAATTGCGCCACGAGCGCTGCCGCGCCTGTTCTCCCAGCCGGGCCGGGTCAAGGCCTCTGCCGGCGAGGTCCTCAAGCGGCGCGCGCAGATTCGGGGACCGGAGGTGCTGCCTCAGCATATTCGCAGCTACTTCTCACCTGCCTTGACTTTCAATCCAATGCTCCTTTGTGTGCCACATTGAAGCGCTGTTATTCCTGGCTCTGTGCGCGCGCTTCTTTGGTATCGCGTATCCCTAAGAGAGAGAGGGGGGGGGGGGGGGGGAACAGGGCCGTGCGAACGGACTGGCAACAAATTCTTCCGCATCACGCTTTCAAGCGTGAATCGAAAATTTGGCACTGTCTCTCTTGATTGTACGCCACTGTTACTGACCGTGCAGCGAAGATGCGCGCCGCTGAGAATAAGAGAGGGGGAATCCCCTGGCCAAGCACATGGACTCTTCGACGGCGATCGAGGCCGCCTACGTAGCGGTGTTGCAGCTCCGAGGGGCGGCCCGATCCGGAAGTTGTGCGAGCGAGCGACTTGGACGTTGTGGAATCATTGAACCGAGCCAAGCGGAACGCGTGCTTCGGTGTGGTTTCGTCTCGTCCGCAGCCCGCTTGCGTGCGCGTCGACAGTCTCTCGATGGTTGGGCGGAGCGGTCACTTGTGAGCCGGGCACAGTCGCTTCGTGCATTGTTGGTCTGGTTGTGGCGAACAAGGTGCGCGACTGCGCGTTCGCTGTACGAATTTTGCAGCCGTGGCTTTCGCGACAGTCGCTGCTAGGCGACAGCAGCGAGCCCTCGCATACCTTTTGTGTACGTGATGCGTAGTGACAATGCCATGGTAAAACGTCTTAGCAGAGTCGGAAACACACACCATCGTAAATAATTTAGGCGCCGTTTTAAAACTGGCTGGTATTATGGTGAACTAGAAATCGTTCAAAAAATTGTGTACATGAAATACACCGTTTCTGCTTGTGACTAAAATTGGCAGCTTTCTGTGGTACATGCTGTAGAACTTTCCTAAGTCGGCGTCCTTCTGCGTGATAGAGAGACTTGCTTCCTCATTAAGAAAGCTCGTCGACTTCTTGTAGTTAAATATCTACCAATGAAATTTTGAGTATGTTGCTATGATGTTCACGCTGATGTGGTTATGATCACCGCTCTTCGACCGACCTGCGTGTCTTATTCCAAATATCGCCAGTTGACTCGCGTATATGATTCTTATACGCTAACGGTACTCCAGAAGTGGCCTATAGCACAGGCAGTAGACCATCTATATATAGAATCATACTCGCTCGATGATTGGTCGTCAAGATCGGCAGCACCAGTGACGCAGTTGAGCCTTCTAAATAATTCGAAGCTTAGGAGAAAGTCCTTTATTCACATGCAGTTTTCTCTCTTGCAATAATCGGCACGGCATCCACTCGTTCTGAAAAGCGTTCTCTTGAGAGGATGGTTATGTTTTACTGGCTCCAGCATGCTTCGATCGCGGCTCAAACGAACGCTCCGTGCTTTTGGAGTGAATTCATGTTCGAATTCAGCGAGAAGCAGCATGCATGAGGCCTTGTTGCCAAAATGTGGTGACGTTCATTATGCAAATCCTTCTTATATATGCGCCCACGAGCAATAAGCGCACGCCTGCCCTTGCATCTAACGCTCTTAACCGCGGAATAAAAATGACGTAGCTGTTTCGTGTTGAGACCGCGTCTTCGGTCAGGTCTTCTCGGTGGCAGTGCAACGTGCGGCTGCTGAAGCAAGCCTTGCCCGCACATGCACGCGCGTCGCGTATCCATGAGTAGTCTTTTGTTCGGCACACCCTGGCGACATACCGCTCATGCATGCACAAATGCACGCGCAGCAGTAGGCCACCTTAGGAGAGGCGCCAAGCCAGCTGGAAACGTCGGTGCGGAGGCCCGAAGTGCCCGTTCAGCTGGTGGTCTTCTCGCGCCCCGAGTTGGCGTGCACCGCCGGGCGAGGCCTCAATGTATGCGCCGATCAACCTGTCACGCCGCTTCCTCTTCTGTGCCGAACTTGACTCAGCGATATACTTAGTTCTCGCCGTCGAAGGTTCATTTTCAGCCGTTCTGCTTGTAACAGCCCATAGAGCGTGTGTTCTGATGTCCGAACATGTAAACACTAAGGAAGTTCACTAGCTCACAATATGCGCTGCCAGCTGTCGCGACGTAAACACATTGTTGCCACATCAAAGGTACGCTATTGGATTTGTGGCTCTGAAGGTTGGTGAGCTGGTGCGACCATCTTGTGTCATAAGTACAAGTACGTCTACTGCATAATGAAAAAAAAAAAAAAAATACAGCTCCGGCTTCTTTCTCCGTATACATAGTACGACTTAGCCGACGCTGTTCTGCGCATGGCTGCAAATATAGACAACTGCGGGCTCACCGTGTGGCCTGCACTGCCTTCACGTGTCGTACGTGCACGTACTGCTGATGCATATATTGTTTGGCGGTGTAAACAACTTTCATCCGCTGCCTGCCAAGTAACGACGCAAGGGACCGCCGAGACTGCTGCAACGAACAGGGCTGCACCATCCTGTCGTGGGCCGGCGTCGTCAGAATGGAGTTGCGCAAGCGTGCACGACCCGTCGTCCGGAGTGAACAAGATCCGGGGCCCCTAGAAGGAGTATCTCCTCCTGCCCGGTATCGTGGCTGTCTCCCTGCGTTGTCAGCGTGTGAAAAGCCGATGCCCGTTCACGGCCCCCCTTGACGGCGCTGTTGGGCCCCTCTAACGCGGAAGTCTTGGCTTGTCTCCGCACCGGAAGACGTTCTCTCGCTCTCTCTGAGGGCGCCGCTGCGTGCGCGCTTGTTCGCTTTCTTTGCCCGATTGGGGAGTGGAGGCAGCTGCCTTGATTGCGCGAGGCCGATTGGTGCCAATAGCAGCCCGCCCTGGCGCGATTGCACTCGATAGCACCGCTTGGTCGTCGCAACCGGAACGAGCGCCGAAGGCGTTCTGTAGTGGAGACCCTGCTGAGCGCTCATTGCAGCAGAGGAGCCATGCGCCGCTGCCGAGCCGAGTTGACGGAGTTCTCACAGTGCTCTGCTGTGACAGTGCACACGCTCGTGCGCGAGTTGCTCGCTGTTCGCCATGGCCGCATTGCTGGCTCCTCAGATCGTATTCTCATCAGCAACTGCGTTACTTGCAGCAGAAGCGAGAAAAACTATCAATTGAAACGAGGAGATTCACTGTGTAGCATTGTTATCGGTTACGGTGTAGATGTTGCGGCCGAACAGATCAATTAGCAGTTCGTTTTCTATCTTCCATGTCGCTCTTTATGTTCGTCCAGTGCTCTTCAACATCGGGCTCGGCGCTGTTTGCAGCTTTGCATTGAGCTGAGGCATTCTTAAGTTTCCCTGTGTATATCAGGCTTCACGGTCCAAGGTGCCTGCCTACGCTGCACCATCCTCGTCGCCCTTGGCTTATTCTCGCAGAGAGGGCAGCTAGCCCACGCCGGCTTCAATGAGGTCCATTTCAACGAGGCCGTAGTAATCAAGGCGG
Source organism: Dermacentor silvarum (assembly GCF_013339745.2). Lineage (NCBI taxonomy): Eukaryota > Metazoa > Arthropoda > Arachnida > Ixodida > Ixodidae > Dermacentor > Dermacentor silvarum. The sequence continues at coordinate 50,711,297 of NC_051154.1, read as the reverse complement.
GCCCGCCTTTGTTGTTGGGGGGGGGGGGGGGGGGGGGAGGTTGACGGAGCTCGGATGTTTTCTTTCGGTCGCCTCGTCACATTGTGGCGGACCTCCCCGCTCGGGTTCACGTCCGCCCGCTCAGGAAAACGCGAAACAATGGTCCCTGGGTGCCTGCTTGCGCATACCCTACTGCGACGTCGTCTGTCGCAAAGAGCAATCAAAGCGAACCCAATAAGCTCAGAGCGCACCTTTCTGTTGGCGTAGAGCCGCCCGTGATTGCGCACCGAGCGAGCTGGAGGCCACTTGACTCATTGGCCGAAACAGCAGCTTGGTGTTACTCCACTTTAATGTGGCCCTTCTCGCTGCGTATTCAGAGTGGATGGTTATGAAACAAATATGCTCTATGCAGTGTGTGCAAAACTGCTAGCTCTTGTTTGCAGCTCGTGCTGTAAGCATAATGGCACCTTGCGGAGCTGCTTAAATTCCGACGGAGTCGTTGCTCTTGTACATTTGTGTCCGCGCGTTAAGTTTGCGTCGGTAACTTCTCCGGAAAGCGTGCCACGCGTGCCTGCTCACAGGCGTGTTGGGTCGCGTTTTATTACGACCTGCATTTCCGCTAAGCCTTCCGTTATGGTGGCCCTTGCCGTATTTCTCGTTGGTAAGACCGTCACGTCTCTGCATTGTGGAGAGAACGAAAAACTGAGTGGTTAGCGAGAATTATGCACTATCTCCCACCAGGGAGGAGAGCTCTGCGAGGGCTTTCTCTCGCTGTGCCTACGGCGATCAGCGCGGCATGCCCGCGGGGCTGCTCTGATTGCACTTTCGCCACCGGTCCCGTTCTTCGGTTGTCGCCACCGTGATTCCGCCTTTCCGCGCTTTGCGCTGCCCGTTGGGTGGCCTGCTTGCGCTGAACGCGCCCGCCTTATCTCTCGTTTGACACCACTGGCAAAGATGGTCAGTGCCGATGGCATGCGTGCAGACGAATGGTCCGAATAAAACCGTCGGCCGCTCAGTGGTCCTGAACCGGGTCACACCGTGGGACGTATTGCGACTCTCCCTAAAAACGTGGAGAGGGTTACATAAGACAAAGAGGTTAATGATTTCCGTAGGCTACGATCAAACTTTAGTTCCCTCGAGTGTGTCCGCAAGGAAAATGCCTCTACTTTGCCCGACAAAAACACTAACTGCACTTTCGTTATTGTAGTGTCCCTCTTGGGCTGTCGATACTTGTCACGGACGCCGTGTGCGTCGATCCTAGTCTGCCGGTTAGTGGAGGTGTGCTTAAATGAAAGTACATTTAACAATAGCGTATTCTCAGGTCATCTCGCAGTCTACAAAATTAGACGGAAGATATCTAGAAGGAGAACACATTTTTGTATATAGTGTGCTGAGCAGGGGTCGCGCGTTTGTGCCGCGAGTGCTATGTTGTTCTACATACGGGCTCTCAGTCGGTCCAGGCACTTCTGCATTTGAGCAGAATAAACGAGGCAGTAATGCGTGACGACGGCGGGTGCCGTTCTGTGGCGACGACTGCTAAACTCGCGTGCTGTATATTTACACACTTTGTGAAACCAGGCTTCCAGGGCATATATGAGGGTTGGGTGAGAGGGGTCTCTGTGCCTGACGGTGCTTTGGCGACGCGTTCTACTTAATCGGTGAGGCTTGTGACGACCCCTAGTCCTGTCGTCGCCGAACGTTCAAAGCCCGTCGTAAAGCTGGCAGGACTGACCGAAAAGGTTGCTGTCGTAGCACCGGCCCTCGTGTGTCATTTTGTGGTCACAGAAGCTTCGGGTTACGTTAGCGCGCTTTCAATCCCTCGTATTTTGTACTCGTATATTTTCGATTTACTACCCCCACTGGCTCGGGTTGTCGCTAGTCGCGGAGAACAAGGCCCTGCACGTCGCCGGACGCAGACACGACGGCTGGGCGGGCGCCTGTTTCGCACGGTGCCTGCCTGTCGGTTCCGTCTCGTGGCCTTGCATGCAGCTGTTCCGGATCCGGAAACGCGTGCGCCGTCATCTTATAAGCGGGCTCAGGCTTAGCGGTGTGCGTGAAGAAATTATTTGCGCGCCCACTTACCCTCATATCTTTTTCTTTTCTTGATGAATGAATGTGGGCATTGTCTTTGCACGTGTGCGTAATTGAGCGCCTCGTCGTTCTCTTTCCTTGTGCCGAAGCGTGGGCCTCTGCGAGCGAGCGTGCGTGCTAGCGAGGTGCCATCATTTTCTCTAGTTCACGTCATTAACATCTTCCGCCGTACAAGAAGTGACTCGGTAGGAGTAGTTTACACGATCTACGCTGGTTAAGAGCTTTAGATAAGGATAGCGTAACCCAAAGTTAGCGCGTGCTTTTGGCCCATTTGTACGAGTGTGGCTTCTGCGCATGCGCACTGCTATGCCCCCTTATCGTATACGCAAGGCGTCTTGCGTCCGTTACTTCTAAAATTCTTCCGTGGTTCCAGTCACACGGATGGGCGACTAACAATAGTGTGCGCAGTCGACGCGCTGCGCTCGATCTGCATGCTGGCCCACGACAGACGGTGAGGCAAAACAGATCAAAGGCAGTTCACTCCTGTGCTTGTTCTTGCTTTATCTCTCTCACCTAAAATTGAGACGCCTTTACTAGCTTCACTACTTCTGCCAGTTTGTTGATGTTTTACTACTTGCATTCAGAATGCAAGTCGTAGGAACCGCAAGTTGGGGAGGCATAATATAACAGTGGTGCGTAGACGAGAAGGTGCGGACGTTTCGTTACGGCTCAAACTCTGTGATGTACTCTGTGCTCTGCAACCTGTTTCCCGTGCGCTCGGCTAAATTGCCCGCTTGCATTTTTGCGCGCGCGCTGGCCCGTGGATGGAGCTGCCACAGTCATTCGCGTGCGTTAATTGCTTCCTTCTGCAAATTTCCGGCTGGCTGGGCTCGGCCACATGGGACGCGCATTAGCGTTCGACATGGACGACGCGGCTGCTCTCTTTGTGGTACACATTTCATGTAATACTTAGATTGCAGGATTCTGCTGCTAGCGAATGTATTCGTATAGGATGCAAGGAATTGTAAAGCAAAAGGACGAAGTTTTTGAGTCGGTGTTAATTTCCCAAGAGTGGTGTACGTGGAGATTTTGCCGCTACTGGCACTGAGATGGTTGATATAACAAGGCTACGCACCAGTGGGAGTGTGGTGCCAAAGGTCCGTCACGTGAGGGAGTCGTTTTAGCCCCCCTTTTACCTTCCTTTTGTTCTTTTTTCTTCACCTGTTTCTTAAATTCTTGTTTGCACGGATTTCTGGATAGCGGCGGGCGTTCCAAGACAGCTTCTCCTCGAGGAATAGTATTGTATATAGCTAATGGGCTTTGGTCGAATAACACGCGCACACGAAAAAAAAAAAAAATGGAAGAAAAAAAAAACCGTTGTTGCTCTTATGCGGCTTTTGGAACGAACTTGGAGCACGATCTCGCGTTGATATCACGTTCACGTATGCGTTAAGCCGTTCTGCTGTCTCCTAACCGATCGGAATTTTTTCCAGGGCCGGATTCGTTGATGTTGCAAGCGTTTTCCAGGACAGTGATTACGATCGCCCTTTGTCTCCATTTGCGAAGAACGCCGTCGATCGCGTTACAATCATCGAGTTTCTTTCTCTATTGTATAATTTCATTCCTTCTCGAGCTTTCAGTTGCAGCGCTTGATGTGAGCGGTTCTGCGAGCCATGCAGTTCTGTGCGCACTGCCCTCCAAGAATGTGCGAGCTTGCGACTGAACGTGCGCAGCCCGGGCGGCGCCGATAAGCCCTCGGGCGAAGCGCGGGCTGCGCTGCTGCCTCATGTGGCGCGGCGCTGCGTATAGTTTAGCGCCAGTGGAAAGCGCGCCAAGGCGTTTGCATAATTCCGCGCGCCTCGCCTGCGGTGGCTACCTCGCCTTTCGTAGGCGCAAGCTGCCGTTTCACAGGCGCTGCTTGGGGCGCTGGCTGCGAGCAGTTTTGTGTACTTGGAGGCAGCGGCGGGAGTGCGTGCCAGGGCGCCGCCGGCGTGGCGTTGTTGAATTGCTAACCCACTTTGTCCTCCACATTCGCGCGTCCCGCTCCCGACTGCCTGTTGATGCCTGAAGGATTCCGCTCCGCGTGCCATCGCGCCGGTTTTATCAGGCGAAGGTCGCAGAAGCGCGACATTCTTCACTGGCCTGCCTTGTTCTGTCCCCCGGAGGGCATGCGCAGCAACGTTTCAGTTTCGGTCGAGGGGTGACTAGAAAGCGTTTAGTATGATTAGAATGGCCTTACGCTCTTTACTATTGTAGTGCTCCTGTAAGGTGACACGTGTACATGCGCGGCGCGTACTATATAATATAATAATAATATAATATATATATATATAATGTGTGTGTGTGTGTGTGTGTGTGTGTGTGTGTGTGTGTGTGTGTGTGTGTGTGTGTGTGTGTGTGTGTGTGTGTGTGATTCTGTGATTCTGTGATTTATTTGATTTTCCGTGATTTAGCCATTCGGTGTGTGCTCATATCGCTGGCTAATCGCCCAGAATAAGCGTGTGCCACTGTGACACCAGATGATACAGAATCCTTAAATGTATGCCAATAGGCATGTGTCGTATACTTCTCTGTGCACACGCCTGCCATCAACCTTCGTCCCTCGACAAGCGTCACACATGGTCTTCGCGAAAATGTATAGCGAATACGCGTCTTCGTTACATCGCTGCGTATAGACGTCTCACATTGTGCATCCGCTTGATTTGGTGATTTCATTTCGGCATACCTTGTGAGCGGTGTAGTGCGTAAACATAAAAATTACATGTGATTAAAGTCGTCACTTTTCTGGTGGATAAACATAAAGATTGCATTAGGTTGCACGCTGCATAAGGTGAAGGTAAACGTGATTGTACGCCTCGCCTTTAGTTGTATAGGATTTAATGCACACCGCTTGACTGAAGATTCGCTTCGCATATATTGCAGCGTGTGCGTTGGATCTGCAAATCTTCTTTCTTTTATTCTTTTTCTCGCGACTGTGCGAAGCACAACGCTCACTCGTACTCCCTATGACTGTTTTCCCGCTTGCAGATGTACCGCAACGCCGTGCTTTGTGGTGCTTAGGTGAGGCAGCAAATTTTATGGATGCCAAGTTGCCTTACAAATACGACTGAAGTTGGTATAGGGACTCATGTTACACACGCGCGCTTGTTTAGAAAATACGTATTAACTTATTTAGAGCTAGGTGTGACAGATACAGGTGACCGAACAGAATTTTTATGTATATGGAGCTAGGAACGACGCACACGACGGGCTACGCAGTGCAGCCTGGGCAGCGTGTGCTTGCTTTTTGTACTTTGTCGGCTAATGGGTGGCAGCCCACTGAATAGTACGCAAGCACAGTGATCTATACTGCAAACAGCAACTGCGCAGAAAAATTCTTAACGAAGTACTTTATCCTGTTCAGCGGCTCCGTTTGATTTCTCTTAGGTACACATTGCAACTATAACGTGCCCGCTGAATACGCATGCACTCGAGCAGTACATATCTCTTACATGCTTATGCATATCGCCATTTGTATGCTTCAGCTATCACGCTCCTGTTGAAAGCCAGGTAGCTCGACTTTTGTGACGCTATTCTTAAGTTCGCCATTCGAGGGACTTCGAATTCAGTGGAATTCGCTGCATCACCGTGCATCTGAAATGTCGCAGGTTATGCAGGCCCAAGAACTCGGAAGAGAAATGGGAAACAGTGGTTGGCGTTTTACTACGGCGTCGCTATGCAAAAAAAAAAAAAAAAGTTCATGTGGCCCGTGTGCATACTCATTTTGGTGAAAAAATAATAATAAAGGACGGGTGGGTGGCGAGTATCTGGGCGTGCATATACAGGCTGCACAATCAGTGGTATACTTTTGCGGATGGGCTTTGTGGAGAACGGGGGGGTGACTGGGCCTCGAACGTAGGTGCGTTGTAGGTTTTCTCTGTGAAGCGTGGGCTTCCTTGAAGTTATTGTTTTCCGGCGCGCTGTTATCGCGTACATGTAACGTATGTACAGCCAGCAGTATGTGTACGAATAACACTTGCCGTTGTGCGCTCCGAAAACACCCCGGCTCGAGGGACACGTGATGGATGGGACGGGCAACAGCGGAGGCGAGCCGAGCGGCTAGCGTGGCGCGATATGTTTGCGCAGCCGCGCGCACGCCTGATAATTGCGTGCAGCACCTCTCTCGTGGCCGGCTGCGTCTTCACACATTGTCTGGGGCGTTTTGAAAACGAGGTACGCGAAGTCGAGCTGCGATGATTCGGGGGACAATTGTGTATAGTAAATTGTACTTGTTCAAAATAACCCGAAACTGGAATTACAAATGGATAACGGCCAGCTTGAGGTGGAAGTATGGAAGCGGGGGTGGAGGTAATTACGGCGGCAGCGTTTGTCGTTTTCACTGGGGATTGTCGTTTTAAAGCAGTTGTATGTCGCCCGGGCATGTAATGTACGGGCAGCTCTTGCATGTCCGCACACTTGGCTCGTAGAACGGTATCCTAGGGTATCCTCCATTCATACACGTGCGATCGGCGTTGAGGCGTCTTGAATGGGAACACCGGATTGAACGAGAGAGGAGCGCGAGAGGGCGGCCCCATAAGTAAGGTCAAAGTAGTCCAGCCTTGGGCGTCCTTTCCTTCGTGGGCTGCTCGGTCGGCAATGCCATCGTCGAGAGAAGCCATTGGCGGTCGGTGATGGGTGCGTGCACTTTTTGCCACTGACATCCCCGTGGCTGTGGAATGTAGCCTTGACAAGACTTCTCTGCTTGGGGGCCACCGGCGACGCGCGGCGGATGCCTGAATAGCCCGCCTTTTGTTTCCCCATCTCTGCGGAGCACTTTTTGCCCGCCGATTGGCTGCTCTGCCACTTTGTGCCTATACCGTTCCTTGTTGTAGGCCTAAAAGTACTGCCTTCAGTACTTTCAAGTTCAATATAAAGAATTTTTTTTTACGTTATTTTTTGGAAAAGGAGCGCTGGCCCAGCCGTGCGCTGGCGCTCGTGGTGTCGTGTGTGTTTCTTTCGTGTGTCCTCGATTTTTTTTTTTTTTTGGCGCAGTTTTAAAAACGTCTAAAAGCTACGAACCAACTAGCCCGCCAGAACGTCCTACTAGTGCGCTGTGTCTTTCGTTCCCGTAAATCGCCTATGCGCGCCCGAGGACGCTAACGGCACCCTGAGGACATTTGTTGCGGGCCTTATCTTGGGAGGGAATCGGCGCTGCAGGGCGGCGCGACCCAATGTATCGGCAGCAAAAGAATGGCTTCTTGCCGTGTCCTTGGCGAATAAGGGCGCGAGCCACTTATTTTCCTTCTGCGGTGGCGAAGGCCCATGTAGCAAAGCCGCTTCAGAATGACTAGCGAATTCACTACCATGTTGACGCGCTCCTTTATATGCTATGTTGCGCCTTGCGCGCAAGACTGGATTTCCGCGGATGGCCGTCATGTGTGCCTCGCGAACGGGGCGTTGCAAGCGCTGCACATTTGTCTATCGATCGTCCTGCCTTTCATCCCTTACCGCTATTCTGTTTGTGAGACGAGCCTTTTTCATCGAATGTGACGCTCCCGCTTTTGTGGTGGCTAATATTGTGGTGGAAATGACGACCAACTAACGTTAGCGAAGCTGTCCCGCGAGGGAAAAAAAAATCAAAAAAAAAAAAAAAACATGGCGCAAGATCGCATTTTAAGACCGATGGTCTTCCATCGCCAGACCTCAAGTCCCACCATACTATATATGTATACTAGCTGATAAAGGGGCTTTAGTCGGGCCTCTGACGACCGAACACCGTAGATCTTAAAATCGTATCTTGCACCGTGTCTTTGAAAATCCTTCTTTATTTTATTTTTTGGTTGAACAGCTTTCTAATGTTAGCTGGGAGACCCTATACTATATTTGACGTTGTTGCGACGGTATATTCGCACCAAACAGGTACCGCTTATCGTCTGACAAGTGCAGTTTCATCGCAAGAAAACCTCCCACCCCATTTTTTTTTTCTTCCTTGCTGTTCAGTGTTCCGAACTCAGACGCCTCTGCTCGAGTGTTCTTTCGCATGCGCACGATATGTGCGGTCGTCGGGGCTTCTTACCAGTATGCCGCGCTGCCAACATTCGTGCTCGTACATATAGTGTCGTATATACGTCTTGCGCCTCTCCCGTCGTTCCCCGATTGTGCTGCATGTAAGCGTCGCATTTACAAAGTCATACGTCACCGAGCGCTCGTAGACGGCCGGTTATGTAAGCGACTCGCGCAGCGGGTTGTACCAGCTTCCGGGTTCCTCTCCCATTTGCTAACGGTCCCGGTTTGCGCGGCGCGCTCGTTTGCCCGCTTTATTTTGGCAGCTGCTGTCAGGGCGCACGTGGCGGCTATCGATGGCCTGCATGCTGCGGCCGAGGTCGCGATCACGGCGCGGCTGCCGTGTCAACAACCTATGGCGCCGTGTCCCGGCCAGCCCTCCGTCGGAATGTCGCCCGCCTATTCCGACACGCGCGGACTCGGCAACGGACTCTCTCCCGCGGGCCCCGTCGATTTCCGGCCCCTTGGACGTTCGCTGGGGCATGCGCTGGTGCTTGCGTGCCCGCCTGCCTGCCTGCCTGCCTGCCCCCGGGCTGCTATAGCGGGTCTGACGAAAACGTTAATTGTCCGGTAGTGTGGCGCGCGCCTGCTCTTTACGTTATTTTTTTCGTCCATTTCTTCGCAGAAAGCGGAACAGGTTTCGGCCTTTGCCTCAGTACGAAAAGATGCGCCGGCGGCTATCGGCGAAGGCCATCGCCGCTGCACTTTTTCCCGAAGGGGTGGCGGCGGCCGATCGCCTGGCTAACGGTCCGCGCGCGTGACCTCCTCGGCGGGGAAAGCGGATGCTCCGGGGTGGGGTCCGCTTATTATTATTTTTTTTTTCGTGCCACATATCCTGCGCGACATGATTTATTCGGGGACGGTCGGGTGGAGGTGGCAGGAGCGCTTCCGGTCGCGTGGTCGGCTCAGCGCGTGGGCCGACCGCCCTCGTGCGCGGGCTCCGCGCTCGCTGGAAGACGTCGCGCGCTCTGGCGTCTCGTCGCTGCGAGGCCAGGTGCAGCGGGCTGAGACGAGCGCGCGCCGCCTTCATTCACCCCGGCGCGGGTCGACGCCGCCTGCGCTGCCGCCGACTGTGGTTTCACCTCGCGTCTTTTTAAGCGAACAGCTCACTTTCAACGCCTTCCAGCGCAGACCCACAGCAGTGTTGGAAAGCGTCCAAGCGCCATCCGGAACGGCTTCCTTGGGTCGTGACGACCAAAATGTAGCAGCACCGATAGCTATCCGCGACTCGGGGCGCTCCAAGTGCTTCGTGTAGTTGAAATTTCGCTACTGCTTAGTGCGGCGATCGTGAGAATTGGAACCAAGGACGTCGTTATACGCAAACGCAGATGTGTGCGTTCGATTGCGGTTGCGAGCCTTCGGGCGTTCGCAGGCAGTCGCCCGACGTCGGACGAGATTCCGCTCACCGGCGCTGCTTGAAATTGCCTGCTTCTTTTTCTTTTTCCTTCTAAAGAACAGAACGACAGCCTCTCTCACCGTAATCTTTTATATGTTAAGAAAAATAAGACCACCCAGTGAAGACACTGTGTGTACTTGTGTGAGGGGTACCGTTCAAGCTATCGCCATCATCTCCCACTGAGCAAACTTCGTTTTTCAGGTGTTCGTAAACCGCTTCGTTGCATTGTGAAATTTTTTGGCTCGTGGTATTTTTGCCGTTTTCGATCAAATTTCGCACTAAGCATGCGTTAGCCGCTTGGGAAGTTTCAAATGCCTCTTGCGTGCCCTCGCGTTTCAAGCTCGCATGCAATGGCTTCAAGTACCACTGGGTTGCATAGACCGGCGGTCCTTGCAGACTTGACGAGAAGCTTAGCTGCAGCCTGTTGATTGCTCGCGCAGCAGTTGATATAGCTTCTGATAAGGGGGCTGGCAACTATAATTTCTGGCCATCGCATTTGTGTCCGCAGTGTGCCACTGAAATGTTTGATGCGAAATCTCCAAAGGCTGCCTGCACGTCGTTCTTCTTTTTCCCAATCACCGTGCGCGCTCCTTGGTTCGGTTGATCGGTTCCGCAACGAGCGCGTATATGCGGGGGCGCGCACGCTACACTGTGCAGAATGACGTGATCGATAGTCGCAGGGGGTCCCCGCCTAAGTGCGGCGTTTGGGCTCGTGGAACACGCGTTGGCCAGTGTCGTTGACCCCTCGACCGCTTGTCGGCCAACGGTTGTCGCGCGCAGAGTCGTGACTGGGCGCGAGCTGCTCCTGCCAGCTTGTGTTTACGGGGAGGCCACAGAGAGACCGGACGATTACATTGGCAGGGGGCGTGCGGAAAGGCAGCTCGTGCCATTCCGAGCTCGGCTTAGGCGCTCCGTGCATAGAGATTAGTGCGATGCGGCCGCTGAGTGGACGCGCACGACGGCAGAGAAACTGGCTGCTCTTGGCGTCCCATGTACGCACATATGCGCTATGGATGTGACGGGCGGTTGTGTACCGTTCGGAAGCTGCCGCGATGCGCGCGGCGTTTCCGCGTCGTGCAGCCTTCGAAAGCTGCGGCATGCTTGTTTCACTGGCGTCCTGGACGGAAGGCACTTTCAGTGACAGCGCCGCTTCGCCTGTAACTTTTGCCCGTTGACCGCGGGCGAAACATCGAACTCGGAAGCGCCCGTCTTTGCTTTGGCACTCCTCACTGGCCGTGGGGAACCGTTCCTGGCATGCACTTTCTCGCTTGGTTTTGTTCGCCGCGAAGCTCACTGTGCCTCGCCTATGGTGCATGGTGATACGCTCGCTTATCGAGTGTCTTTATGACGGTTTTAGTCTCCGTGCTATTATAACTCCATTTCTGCTTATCGACATTTCGCAGTGCATAAGTGCACGCTGTCAAAACCATTTTCTTTCATTCTGTAGCGGCTGGTGGCACGATTTTTTTTTTTTTTTCATTCTTCGCAGAAATACCGGTTTTAGGGTGGTGTTAGTGCGCACATTTCTCTGAAACTCTGTGTATTGGTCCCTCATCGGCACTCCTCTCCGTGGAGCGTAGGAATACTGCAGCCGGTTAAAATATGACTTAATTTTTTTCGCCTACGATAACTACATAGTTGCAAAAAAAAAAAAAAGTAAGTGGGCTGATGTGTAGGATGTCTCGTTTTGTCTTGGATAAGTAATTCCGGTCTTTTTTTTTTCTTTTTTTCCTAGAGTGCACGCCGTGTGTATAAGAAGTTACGCAGTGACTCCATTTGGGCCGTACCAGCAGTTTCACTTGCATCGTCGTCATGTATTTATATGCGTTGTCTTCATTTTGTCGCGATCATTTGCAGTTCTTCAAGTGGCGGGGCCGGAGAAATTCGCCGTAGATAAATCAGAACCGTTACTAATAGTGCGATTGCGGTGCCTTGAACACTGTGATAACCGGCGGCGTTATCGACAAGATCATGCGGTTGCGCAATGGGAAGCGGTCTCTGCCCACTGCGCGTGCGCGTAACCTTGCAGCAACGCTGCTGGTTTTCCTACGAATGGGGGTTGCACATGCAGTAGTGGAGGAGGAAGGTGCTGAGATAAACAAATCGAAGGAGTGTGGTCTATAAGAGGATTAAAATGACTGCGCGTAGGAATAAGTCATTGTATTCTCTTGGTTGCACGTTTTCTGCGTGATTTCGTTGGGGATGCATGGCAGATATAACGGGTCCCTGGCGCGTTGACATGCACCGCTTGAGCTTGGGAGAGGCCCAAAGCAATATTCTGCGCTGTGATGTGCTTTCGGGAGCCGTGTGCGTTCCATACGTTAGTGGCCATTGCTGGTGGTTTCGCGACCATCTGGCCGCCGGCCCCCATTGCGGCCTCAGTCGTTGGGTGGCCCGGTTTCTGTTTAGGCGCGGGTGAGTCCCCGCATCTACTGCCGTCGGTCGCCTTCTGCAGAGTAAAGGCGGGACGACCCACGCAGGCACAAACCACGGTTTTCCTTCGTTACCGGCGCGGGCGAATTTTCAGACGCAACGGAGAGTGAACGGAAGGGGCTATACATTTCGCTCATGTGAATCGGAACTCTGTGTATTGAACTCCGGAAGGCCGGAAGGCCTATAGGTTTCCTTCCTGCGTGCACTTATATTGTTCTGTACGACTTAATGCGGAAGACGATTCCATTTCTCTCGATGTGACGGCGAACCTGTCAATTTTTTTTTTTTGTCCTCATAGTATCAGGTTTCTCTCCCTTTTTGTTTTTCTTTATTCTAGGTGGCTGCTCTCATGCTGTTGATTTTTTTTTTCTCCCAGTCTCCATTTTTCTGCTTGGGGCGGGAAGCCGCCGACGTTCTCTTTGTGGATCACGCATTTTGTTCTTATCACGAACCTTCTTTGAAGAGCTAATTTCAGCCTGGTACGGTACAAGGGGGACACTTTGGACGTCAATAGAGGCCTTTTGGCAAGATTTGCAAGCGCGTGACCTGGGTGCATATAGCACGTCAACGCCTGTTGAGCCGCAAATGGTATCTCGTTCGTGCTCTGCTGAGCCTCTTGAATTGTTTTTCTTTGACGAACACGCGTGAAAGGGTATGGAGCGGGATAAAAAAAGAAAAGTTTAGAAAAGAACGAAAAGGTCCTTCTGCTCGCACCAGTTGCGGTCACTTCCGCGTGCTGTACCGTGGATATGCAGCAGCGCTCTTCCTGTCAAGTTGGTGGCGGCCGCAAACTGGTTCCCCGGGTTCAAAGCTTTGGCGAGCGCGATTCACTGGCGCCAGTCGATACGCTATCGACGGGAGGGACGTACTTTCGATCGGGGCGCGTTCTGGCATGCGGGCGGCGCCGGCACGATCCGCGGTCTTATCGCACCGGGAAGCGGCTCCTTACGACGCCGTGCACCCTCGCCTTTGGGTCGGGCCAGCCTCTCTCTCCTTCGTATAGCGGTTCTTCTCTCGACGCCTTCGGGCGTGTTATTCGCGACCCGTTAGGTGATACCGTGCGCCCTGCAGCTGCTACGCACCGGCGAGAAGATGGGCTTTCCGCCGCGGGCTTTTCGCGCTCCTCGCACCTTCCATGTGGCGCCTCGCCGTCTGTGCCGCAGCGCAGCTTCTCTCCAGGTTCCAGGTCAATCAAGTGCACCGCCTCGGTTCACTGTGCGAGGACCGCTGAATGCCACAGTTCGGTGGCGGGGGGCGCCTTTCGAATAGCCCGTCGGCATTCGGCGCGGCCTGATTTTCTTGGTGCATTTCTCCCGCCGAGTGGTACGTCAGAAAAGTGCGATTCTTGCAGTCATCGGATGTAGTGCCGTGTAGCGTACTTCCGTTGGTGGTTGTGCGTAGCTGTAGCCAATGAACGTCAACCCCGTGCGCAGCTCTTGCGCTCGCGCGTGTTCGTCGCTGCGCGCAGAACGGCTCGCTATCCTATGCAGCTTTCGATGTCGGCCCGTCTGCGCGTCCTTGGAGGAGCGAGCGCGTAGGCGAGCTTGCTAGCCGGCCTAACCCTGGAATGCTCGAGCGGCTTTTTTCCGGCTGGTTTGCCTCCCCTCCCACGGGTAGCACCGACGGCGCGTTTGCAGCCACGCGATTGGTGCGTACGCCGCGTGGAAGCACGCGCGCGTCGCACTGCGCGGAACGATGCACTTCAGGCTCCCATGTATGGCGGCGAGGGAGCGCAGCACCGCCTTTTGTTCTTGCGAGGCCGCAAAGCACGTCCCACGCGTTTACCTGGTCCAGCGATATCGTCCGCTCAGCTTTTATATAGCCCGCGGCTGTTGCGTCACGGCCCAAAGGTGGGCTCCGCAGAGGTCGAGCACGCCGCCTGTCGCATGTGTGACTCAGTTGCGCAACGGCGGCCCGTGTCGTGCGAGTTACGTGCTCGCTGTCGTCTCGAATCAGAGCGAACTCACTCCTTTGAGCGGGCGGCGGGAAGTGGACATTCTGAGAGCCCTTGCTGGCGGGGGTGCGGTGTGCACGTTCCGCGCAGCTCGTTGTACGCGCCCAGGCGCGGTACACAATGGAGGCGCATTAACGGGGCCGTGCCGCAACCTTCGTCGCTGCACAGTGGCAGCGTGCGCGTACTCGAAGGCGTTATGTACAGCGTGTTGGAGATGACTGGCAGCGAGATCCGGTCACGTCTTGAGTCCGCTGTTCTGTGTGTGCTTCGGAAGCAGAGCGAGCGTGAAACGCGTGCCAGATGCGAGCTAGTCAGTGTCATCTGTGCGCGCCAGTTTCTCCCGGCAACCTCTCCTCTGATTTCCGCAGGCTGTTGTTGACGAAAATATGTAGCATGAGCAAGCTATGTTCTTTTTATAGGGCATAAAACAGTTCCCGTATTGCATAATTACGGAAAGCGTGCTCTCTGACGACGAACGAAAGCAGTTCATTCATTCATTCATTCATTCATTCATTCATTCATTCATTCATTCATTCATTCAGAGCTGATGGAGCTCACACTTAACAGCGAAGTGTGATTTGTTTGCGGTTGCATCCTCAACGTATGCATACGAACCTCGACAATTAGAGGCTTTACGTTACTTTTCTGGGCACCGACGCTAAGTTTCACACGTTGATGTTGCGCGCTTTCGCTGCCGCATTAAAGGTAATGTTTGAGCACCACATGACGACCGTGTGATGCATCCTAGATTGAAAACGCTGTGCATTCAGTACGGTCTAGCACCCGCCGGGGTGGCTCAGTCAGCTAAGGCGTTGCGCTGCTGAGCACGAGGTCGCGGGATCGAATCCCGGCCCCGGCGGCCGCATTTCGATGGAGGCGAAATGCAAAAACGCCCGTGTGCTTGCGTTGTAGTGCACGTTAAAGAACCCCAGGTGGTCAAAATTAATCCGGAGCCCTCCACTACGGCGTGCCTCATAATCAGAACTGGTTTTGGCACGTAAAACCCCAGAAAGAAGAAGAACAGTACGGTCTAGCACCGTAAGGGAGAATTCTCATCGCTCGTCAGCGATCGCAAGGTTCGAACGTCAGGCGTGTGAAAGTAGCGCGCTGCTTCGCCAGCGTGCGTGCGGTTGGCGGCGCCATGTAGTAGACTTCGCCTCTCTCTGCCCTTCACGCACGGCGACTGCGACGCATTGGTGAGCACTGATAATGAGACGGGCTGTCCTCGTTACAGGTTCGAGTTGTTATCGGGGGTACGCCCAGCGTTGCGCTGTCGCCTCGCAGCGACGGCAGCCGCTGCCGCCGCGGTGTATATAGTGTGTCGACTGGAGCCGAGGTTTTCTTGCAGTGCGCGCGTTTACTACTTAAAGATGACACCATCTGACCCGAGCTATTTCATGTTGCGTACAACAACATTCAAAAGGCACTGTTCGATCAAAAAATTGTTGCTTGTGAAACTTGGGTTGAGTGGTGCGATTAATTGAATATCGCCTAAAAACACGCACTCCCATTGTGTCATGTTTGCCTTTCTAGGTATTTTATTCGTGTTTCCGCTCGCATCATTGTATTGGTTATGGTTCATATTGTTGTATTTACTTTGTGAATATTTGTCGTCAAAGCAAGCCGTGCAGAAGGTAAAGCTAATCCTCGTCAGTGCTTCTTTATGAGCGCTGAATTCTCCTCGCCGTTACACTTATTAATTTTGTTCAATTGCACATTGTGGCTAGACGGGTTCCAATTTTTCTCCAAGCATTGGTATTTTCGTCGTGTGCTAATCGCTTCCAGCGTGCTATACTCCAACAAAGTACAAAGATCAGCAGCGGATAAAGCGGCACTTGCGGGAAGCATTCTTTCAGCTGTAATTTCTTTCCGCGATCCAGGGCGGATAGAGCGGCATAAATAAGGCGGCGGCTACTGAAGTGTGCCATGCACCATTTCGCGCGGAACAGCGGGTGTTCAGATCGCGGACGTGAGATGCCGCGGCCGATAGCCTGCAGCCCTGCGGCAGCCCGTTCCCACTCGACGGCCCCGGTCGTCTACTGTTCGCGTGTCGGTTACGGTAGGTTGCGCACGAGTAAATCATCGCCGTCAGGGCCTGACGTCCGCCATCACGAAGATGTCAGCTGGTGGGCAAGTGCTGAAACCATCTGTCATGTCCTGGTGGCCCGGCAATATCACATGATCCCTTCCCGCAGAGCAGCAGTATATTCGACAATTCCACGACAGGGGCGTTATTCGCTCGCGCTGCTCCGAGAGGAGAAAGAAGTTGCGACGCTCATGTTTTTCAAACACTGCCGTCATGCTTCGCTTGCAGTGCAGCGCTCTTTCTTTTTTCTTCGAGGGCTTTTGTTGAACAATGGCAATGCATTATCTTTATTTGGCCGAGGGCAGTTCATGGAATAACCGCATGGTATATACGCGGCAGTCATTCGTTTTCCTACCGGGCAGCAACAGCTCAGTGCTCGCGCATTCTGTTATCGTCGATGACATGACGCCTAAAGCAGTTTGATTCCTCAATAGACCAAGTGCTCGATACCGGTAGATGTACTATTGGTAACGCGCAAAAGTCAGTTCTGCGTGCCATTATATTATTCGGTGCGGAATGCACGACCAAACCACCGTTGACTGAGGGTGCTTTCCACGGTTCGCACTGTCAGTCAACGGTGGCATTTGTCTTTCGGCCTCACTGTCGTGCAATGCGCGCGCGCGGAGGAACTACAGCACTGATCATTCTGTGAGTCGCGCGTGGCAGCATGCACGCCGCGCTTGGACCGCACGTTCCCAGCACAGCCGGACGCAGTTGTGTCTCGCACGTGTCCAGGCGCGCTGGGAGCGGTGCGGAAAAGCACTCGCTCCAGGAGCGCCCCGGGGTCCCGGCCGGTGCGCGTGTCCCCGGGGTCTCGCGAGCCGCGAACACGGCGCACTCACCGGGTGGTACGGAGGGCAGCGTAGGGGCCGGCGAGGTGTTTAATCCTTTGGGCAAGAGCGGCACGATGGCTGTACGGCGGGGGCCTCCTTCTGGCCGACTGGTTCTCTGGCGCGGCCTGCGCGCCCTTCTGCGCGGGCAAGAAGGCGGCCTCCTCGCCCCGCGGGTGAGGGCGGCCGTGCCATTGGGCCCGCAAGGTGTGGTCTCCTTCTCGACCCGTGTTGACATGGGGGCCATGCCGTGTTTGCCATCCTGTAGGCCGCCGCCGCGCGCTAACTCTTTATTGTTCTGTTCTCAGCGTCACAGGGCGTTCGGGAATCGCGCGCGTTGTCGCTGAGGCGTTGCGAAAGAAAATTCGCAGTTGTGTCAACTGGGCATGTCTTGTTTCGTCTTGACGTCAATTGACTGCGCTGTGCTTACAGAGGTGAATTCAAATCGCGCGCTCTTTCTGTGCGGAAGCGTGCAGGGCGTTTACGCGTTATTAATTTGTGCAGCGTAGGCGAATATCTGCTGCTACCTCTTCCTGCGCCGTCGGATTGCGGAACGAAATCTCCTGTAGCATTGTGTATCTCGAGAAATTGCCAACTTACGTGACATTCCGTGTCTTTTTCGAAGACGTATTTCTATGGTTTATTTTCTGCCTTTTAGCGCTTGCCCTGCTCCTGTGCAGCTTGTCGTACTCGTGTGTGTTGTTTCTTTGTGTCGTCGCATAGCGCAGTGCGAGAATTCTTTCAGTAATCTGCAGGTGCTGCGATACGTGAACTAAGGTTTTGTGTGTGTGTGTGTGTGTGTGTTTGAAAGAGAGAGAGCGCGCGCCTCCCGTCGTCAATTAATATCTTACTGCGGGTCAGCGTACGCATTTTTACATTCCAAGTCCACTGTAATTTCGCCGGTGGTTCGCAGAAAGGCTTACCAAGAAAAAAAAAAAGCGCCTTACCTTGGTCCAATATTTCTTTATTTCATTTGTTGCCGCGGTAATAAAGATGCAAAAGCAAGACGGCCGAGTGTGCAGCATACTTTGGCCGCCGGCGGCGGCAGCAACGGCGCCGTCCGCGGTAAAACGGCGGGGCGCGCCCGTTTGGTTCCTCCCGCGCTTTCGAATTACCCGGCGAAATATTGCTTGATACAATGACGCTTTCTTTGGCCGTTGTAGAGCCGGCGCCGTGCTTCGCAGTCGCACTCGTTAAAAAGGAAAAGTAGAAGACCCATTTGGGCGGATGCCCCCCTCTCTCTCTTGCCCCCTCTAGAAAGAGGAGGTCTTCCCTCCCGTTTCGTTCTGCCGGGGAAGACTCGGGGTGTGTCGTCCTTCCGAACTCCCGAGGCGCCGCGGCAGGAATGCACAGGTGGGCAGCCTTTTGTTGTGCGGGCCTCGTCCGAGAACTTTTCCTTTCGCAGAGCGCGGGAAGCTGCACGCACAAAGGCCGCTTTGACGGCGTCCGACATCAGGGTCAGCTTTTGCGGGCTTCGTAGAAAACGGGCAGAGAGAGGGAGGCGAGAGATGGCAAAAAAAAAAAAAAAAAGTAACCGCCAGTGCCGCGGCCACTTTGTAAGCAGTGGCCGTTTGTTTTTTTGTTTATTTTACGTCTGCTATTTGTTTTCGGTCTGCCGAGCCTTTCTTGAGGCACTGCACGCCCGAAGTGCACGCGCTCGTGCGCGCGAAATTCGTTGAAAGGCGAAGCCGTTTCGCGTTTCGATTAAGAAAATAGCGAGGGCGCTGCGTTATGAAAAGCGAGGCAAAAATAGCCCGAGAAAGGCGCATTCAGGCGCCGCGCCGCTTGCGAAAAGAATGGAAACTGGCTTATTTGCTACCTACGTGACCGTTTTCTGTCACCGGCATGGCGCTCTCTCCTTTTCGGCGCCTTTCAGGTGGACGCTGACAAGTAGTGGCGACGCTGTCTAAAATTGGCTCCGCCCATTGGCACCATACTGCGTGCACAGTCTCGTTGGCATGCCGCGGAATGGGCGGTATCAGGTGAAACGAGTCCGCGCAACGTTTATAGATACTTATAAAAATATCTATGAACGTTGAGTCCGCGTTAGTTGCGGTCCCCTCCCCCCCCCCTTTTTTTAATTTTTTTATTGACCTTTCCACTGGTTTTAAAGGCACAAAATAAGCGTTTTACGTGTCAATAGCGGGGTAGCCTCATCAAAAGCAGAGGGTTTGCGTGAGAACGTGAACGCGTTTTCGCGGTAAGCGCGACCGTGAGATGCCGCCATCAAGGCTGAAAGGAGGAACCATTACTTCTGCATTTCCTTTGGATGACACAATGAACAGCGTACGGAGGGCGGCGTGTAACTCGACGTCCTTTTCCGCCGTAGGTGGAAAGCTCGGAGGAGCTGCGCGCTAGGATCTCCACTCTCAATGGATGCGAACGTCCGTGCATGGGCGGATTGCGGTTCTCGCTGTGTACCCACGTGCGCATCTGTGGCGCGTAACGTCGCGTAGGTTTCGATTATTCTTTCTCAACGTGGCGAGTAATTAGGCCTCGACAAAAGAAAAAGATACCCGTGCCTGCCATGAGCGCCTGGATTTTTCGTTGAACGAGGTCGCCTTGTCGAGCGCCTTTGTCTCGCTCCGTTTCGCGTGTCGCTGTGCTAGTTGCGGCTTTTATTGGCCCCACCGACCGCGAGCCGATTTGTGATCGGCCGATACCAAAGCGCGGGGAACGAGAGCGGAGAAACCGCGCCAAGTAGACACCCCCCCCTCTTAATCGAAGCTAAGCGCGGTGCTCCAGTGTCTAGTCGCAAGCACGTCGGCCTCGCTCCAGCTTTCTCCCGCGAGCTTGTGCTGACGGAGGAAGAGAAAACTGCTGGTCCTGGGGCAGAACAGCAGCTTGTGTCCGAATCGAAGGCTGTGGCACGGTCGCCCGCCAGATATTGCAAGTTACGTGTCGCTTCAGGCGTAATGATTACTGCTTCTGGTGTTTCGCACCGAATCACAACGCCTGTTTCGTAAGGTCTCCGTCAAGGATCCTCATGTTGCCGTTCTTAACAGGCAAACCTGCCTCGTTTTGCTGACGCTACAAAATTATTTACCTTGGACTGCTTCACGGGACATCTTCATTGGAAGTGCATGTCGAAATGTATTCTTAGCACAATGACGATTCGGAGGGTATCGGTCACCTACACTTTACTGCCAGGTAATGTGTGTGTGTGTGTGTGGAGAGGGAAAGGAAAAGGGGGGGGGGGGCGGCGCACGTGCGTGCGTTTCTAGACGCGCAAATCAGAAGCGTTAACATCTTGACAGTGTATACCATATGGGCGATTATGTTTTGTGATGTCATTGGGGGCATTTGGGGTCATTTTCCATGTTCGCGAATTTCGGACTCAAAGCTCGCCATTTACAAAGTACTGGGCCAAGATTGATTCGATAGTATATATAAAACCCTTCAGTTTAAGCCAAAGTGAAATTTCGTTGTAGTTGGCCTTTAAGTTACGGCACGCGGCTCCGTGTCATTCTACGGACAAGCGTTGGCGGTCGAACCGGCCGGCTTTTCGAAATTCTCTCCGGCGCCGAGGTGCAGCCGACGTGCAAGATGGCGCAGCCAGGCGAACGTGACGGGCTCTGCCGTCGCTCTTCTAAATATAATGCACGCTGCCATTCTTCTCGTGCTGCGCTCTGGCTGTGTGGACTGCGCGCTCCGCTGGACGTGGCATGACTTGCACGAGGGGGCCTGTCACCTGGCTCGGCGCCTGATGTTTACATAACCGGCGGGCTGCTCTCTTCGCTCCCGTTCGTTCCCCCTTTGGGCCGCCGACCGAGCCGCGGACTCGCTGGTCGCGGCGAGCGAGATTTGCTCGCCGCTGACGAAATGGACGCGCCAACAGCATTACATGTATAGGAAACCTGCTTCGGGAAGGAGTCGCCGGTGCTTTTCTTCTAATCTGTGCGTATATAAAGAGTGAACGCTGCCAGCTTCGGGAAAATGCGTGAAAGATTGTTTACAGCTGAGAGCAACAACTGTCGATCGAGGGTGCATTAGCGTATTCGTCACGTCTTTGTGATGCAGCGGAATAAGCGGCGTATATGCAGCGTTGCTACGCAACGTTGTCTGGCTGCTTCCGGCAACGCAGTGTTCCGGTTACTGGGAAACTATACGGCCTGCTGTTCAAGGGGCTGGACTTGTGGGTGGATGAAAAGGCCGGGAAAAAAGAAAAGAAGAAAAACACCCGGAAAGGTTAAGCAAAAATGTACTCTTTTTTTTTTTGCTTTTATCAGATGAGAAAGAAGGAAAAAGAGAGCATTATGAGTTTCCTAGCTGACACATACATTGAGTGCTATAGGTAGGTGGTGTTTAAGTTTACCTTAAGAGCAATGGCTGCGATGAAAAACAGCGTACGTTTGACTGGGCATTGAATTCAAAGCGTCAAATGCCTGCTGCTGTCGAATTGTCCGGTGTGTTTTATCCCTCGCCTCCTTGTTTATCTCCAGTATTCACAAATCTTTGATCTAGGGCAGGGATATGCGACTCGACAAAGCATGTGCTTCCATAGACGTACAGTGGTGGCAAAGCCTTTGCGCCAGTCAATCACTCGCGCCTCTGGCATCCTTGCTGCGGCAAATGCAAACATTAACCGTCAGTTTCGAGCGGAACCGGTCTGTTTTGAAATGTACACGCAAAGCTCCAAAACATGGTCTGGGGTGAACGATTTCGAATGCATTGATCAATACAACCGGAGCATAGAGAAAGTTTCAACCAAATGCGTACATGGCCGCATTCAACGACAGTGACTCTTGCGCGAAACTGCTTCTGGGTTAGTTTTCAGATGTTGTTATATCGAAAGAACAAGCAGCTTGTCTAACTACTTGGACATCTCTATCCGAGGCACATAAGCGTAACCTTCTTATATATATATATATAATTAGCATATAAATGCAGAGTGATTCAGTTTTTACCGTAACTTAAATAGTTTCCAAAATTTCCCATTTTCCTTACAAGGACGCGAAAAATGATTTTTTTCCCAAGCTATAATACTCACCATTTCATATTTTTCATCTCCACCTGTCAACGCGCTCACAACAAAACAACATTGGCGGAGCGCCTTCTTTTGTTCCTGCGTTGTTCTGAAGCGCAGACCGAGTCTGCTACTAAATGGCTTGCCAACCTTTGCCTTACTTCAAAACTAACTTTTCTCCTGAATTGCCGAGTCAAGATATGTGTTCATTTCATATACACAACACAACTGAACACGTTACTTGTGTCTATCCTCTCTTTCATATGTTGATAATACAGGTCCTCAGCACCACCCTCGTATATATTAACCTCACTCATGCATCGGCCACAGAAGTGTTGTTAAAGTATGTTCCTGCGCCGTATAGTATATATGCACGATTGTCAGCAGCGGTACATTTTTTTTTTTTTTTTTTTTTTTTGCGCCTTGGCATGGGGCGCACGCAGTTAGTTCACCCGCCAGCGTGTGAGATGGTCGGCTCCGATAGCGCAGGGCCGCTGTCGGCGCCGCGAGATCGGTGCATGCGGCTGCTACTGGTTTGACTGGCGCGTGCGCCCCTGATTATCCTAATTGCGATCTCGCCTCTCGCTGCGGCTTTTCGGAGCGGACTCGACTACCGGGCGTAATGAGCTTTGCGCGCAGTAGCCAAGGTCTTCCCGCTGTACCGCACTGCACTAGATCGTCAGTCCTTCGCCGGTTCGTGCCTGCACGAGATGGGGCGTTAACGGATGACGTGCATGAATCGAAACAATGCGTAACGAGTTTGTTCTAGGCCTTATCGCGTGTGCACTGCTGCGTTTGATGAGTCCGAACCGGTGCGCAGTCAAACTAGGGCTGCTCGCCTGTATATATATATTCGCTGCGTGCATGACCGCTCAACTAAATTGTCTCTTCGTAGGGCGATGACGTTGAGAGATTTCGGAGTGTCTTACCGAGAGGCTCAAAAAAAAAAAAAAAAAAAAAAAGAAGACGCCGTCCCGTAAGTTTGATGGTGGCTGTTGAGCACGCGTCCTTTTAACCCCTCACCTCTCAATCGGAGAAAAGCGTGTAGTTTTGGGCAGCGCGGAAATGAGCCGACCGCTGTGCATTCTGCTGTTTCTTGTAGCTAGAAAATGGGATTTAGAATGGATGGGGCTATATTCGACCAGCAGTAGTTGGAACTGTGTGCAAATAGAGTGACCAGATACGGGACGCATTCTTTCAGGAGCAGGTGACGTGTTAGGTACTTGTGTCGAGCCGTGGAGTCGGTGCGTTTTTGCCCCGTAGACCTTCTGCGCTGGAACAGGCTATAGATGGAGGCGTGTCAAACACGGACACAAAATGAACGGGAAAGAACACGCAACACAATTTCGTACCAACATTCTCAGGTTTTTGTTGTCCAGCCTAGGATGTTGAAAGAACGCACTTTGAAAGGGGTCCGCCCGAGGCCCGCGGTCCGCTGACAGCGAGCTTTGTACTTAGTCGAGCAATGCGGAAAGCGCGAGGAAGCGACCAGGGCGAGTCTCCGAAGTCATTGCGATAGCAATTATATGGACACTCAAAGAGGATTTCTGCCGTCAGCCTCGTCGTCGCCGTGAGGTTCCGTACGATGTCAACGGCGATGAAATCGTCGCCGCGCGCTTTCACGGGAGCGAACGCACGGCGGAGAACAAACGCGCATTCTGGGCCGTGCTCCCTGAAGGGCTGCAGAATTAAGCGTATCTTTCCTCCTTTACAATCACCATATATATATATATATATATATATATATATATATAGAGAGAGAGAGAGAGAGAGAGAGCAAGCGTGACTTCTTCCGTCACGCGAAAGGCCGTGGGGGACGGGAGGGAGGGGAGGCGACGTTTAGCTGCGGTACCACATGCGTATTTATATAAAAACGTTGCGAGGCGAGAAGGTGGTAAAGACTTCCCACGCCGCTCGACGAGTTTCCCGTTCTGATCTCGTCGAAAACCAACGAGCCGCCCCCAGAGGCTCTGGCAACAGTCACCAACGCGGCGCGCGTTCGGTGCGAACGCGGGCAAAACGGCGACAGCGTCGACAACAGTTCTGCGCGTTGCTGGTGCTGCTGCATGTCCAAGTTCATACAGCTGATAAAACTACTATCCTTACTCCGTATAGGTCTCTACTAAGTTGCTATCGCAATTGATGCTTCGCCTTTCGGGTGACATTTTGTTGTCGTCGCATTTAAAGCTGAGAAAAACACGTATGAATTTCACAAAGAACGGGGGTGGGGGTTCCACGGGAACTAGCAGGACTGTGAGAGGTAAAGGATTTTTGTTTTCACACTCCAAGTAAAATAAACATCAGGCCTCCGCTCACTCAACCACATCATGCAGTGAGCGCTGAATGATTAAAAAAAAGAGAGAGAGAGAGAAATGCAAGTGGACACCGTCAGGGCACGGTCCTGTAATTAGATGAATGACAAGGTCACAGAAAATTAACTCGTAGCGCTTTGTCCTAAGCAACCTTGTCGCTTGTAAACACGCGGGTGACTGCGAATATAAGCCTATATGATCAATGTCGTGAGTTCTGTATTTTACACATGATCTGTGATCGACTGTTTCATCGGTAAGCGTGTATATATATATATATATATATATATATATATATATATATATATACCTGAATCAGTCCGAGGGTCGGCATCTCACGGCTTGGTGCTGATCTCGTGCTTTTTTTCCTCACAATTGATGGCATCGGCCGTGCTAAGGGGACGCAGTCCTGCGCGTTCGTGCACGTCGAATGCATTGATTAATGCGACTAGCATTCTTTTGGGAACTTCGCGAACTGTTATGACACGTACACACTAGCGGCAAAACGCGCGCGGCGCGCCGCTGTGGCAGTCACGTGACAGCATAGACTCCTCTCTCTTTCTCGAACTATCCGTCAGCTCCGTCCGGGAGCTGACGCCTGCAGATGATAGTGCGAATTCGGGCTTACACCGGATGCGAGTACGAAGTACGAGTACGGATGCGAGTACTATAGTCTGTCACGTGATTGCCGCAGCGGCGCGCCGCCGATTGGTGTGGCCGCCCTGCCGCTGCTGCGTTTTGCCGCCGGCGGCGCGCCGCGCGCGTTTTGTCGCTAGTGTGTACGTGCCATTACGGGACTTTCTTTCTGGCCTATCTATATGTCGAGATGGGTCTGTAGCCGTTTTCCCGCCACCTTGGGTCGCTGGGTATAGTCCATGGTCTAATGGGTAGATCATTGGGCTGCTGTGCTGAGAGAAACCGGACATGGTGCCGCTCTTCAATGAGCCTCTGTGACGTCAACTTGGGTCTTCTGTGCTGGGTGGAATCTCTGGGGCTATAGGAGGAATCAAACCCGCGTTATATATGTTCAGACGCACGGACTTCACGGCGCCCCAGTAGATGGCGTCCGGAGGAAAACGCGAGAGAGGAACCCGGCTGCGTACACACTTCATACATGGCGCGCCTGGAGCTGCGGCGACAATACGGCGTGTCTTTATGTTGATTCAAGTGCTAAGCGCATTAACGTTGACATTAACCGTGAGATTGTTTCGAGCATGGAAACCACGGAAAAGTCAGGGAGTTAGCAAATGCCAATGTAGTAAACACCCTGGTCATCACGTGTTCAGAAAGACAAAGTACTGGGGTACGGTATACTCTTTATGTCATATATCTTCGTGTTTCTCAGATAAGTTATCAGCATTGTTCGCTTGATCCAACGTCTACTTACGTTTCATGCTAATAATAATAATAATAATAATAATAATAATAATAATAATAATAATAATAATAATAATAATAATAATAAACTGATACAGCAAACAAATGAAAGTATGAGCACAAGGCAACGGTAAAAACCATTGCCACATAATGACGTGAAGCAACGATTAGACAAATTGAATTTGTACGGTTTAACAAATGTGGAAGGTTATGTAGTACGCATAATTTGGCGACCATTCTCTAGGAACGCATCAAGTGAGTCCTGTGCGTACATTGTACACGGTGTCTACTAATGTTCGATGGAAGCTCGTCAGGCGAGGGTAGTACATAGTAAAAATAAAACGAGCAAACACCTCTCGTACACCCCTTCATTGTGAATACGGGACCCCATGGCGGCCGCGAAATTCTATGCTTGTGTTCTTTCAACCTTAGGTGAGTGCTCGTTTTATTTTGACCATTCTATGCTTTTTGCAATTTTGACAGTCATTGAATGAAAGAATTGCGTTACCTGAGACTCGTCTTATACGGCTAACAGACATTAAATCGTTTTTATACAACTACGGTTTTGTAGTACGCCAGGAGTCGCAAGGGAAAGTTCGGTGTGTCGATTCCGGGAAGCGCTAGTACTGAATGGTGCTAATATATATATATATATATATATATATATATATATATATTTCAATTCATGCAAATGAGTGTGATTGATAGCACTCGGCAAGCAAGTGCATTATATCTGTGGCCTGATATTGAAGATACGACGAATTAGAGGTTCTTGAATGCTAACTATTATATTGACCGTTTCGTATAAGTACTACTATAAACAATATTATTTATTTAAATTATAAAGTGTTTTTGTTCTGTACTGCTACCTCGTGGAACACAAGTAAATATCTAGTTTTACGGTCAGGTTGAACGCGTTGTACGCAATGTTTTGCA
The DNA here is from genome assembly GCF_013339745.2 of Dermacentor silvarum. Lineage (NCBI taxonomy): Eukaryota > Metazoa > Arthropoda > Arachnida > Ixodida > Ixodidae > Dermacentor > Dermacentor silvarum. The sequence goes on along the minus strand of NC_051154.1, from coordinate 50,684,958 downwards.
GACAGCTCGGACCTAAATTGAAGTCTGCCGGTTGAAAAAAAAAATTCCCTGAAAATCATAATTCACGCTGACTTACGTTGTTTTATGATTTAAGAAATAAAATTCTCTCTATAAGTCCGTGAAAATCCAGAGAATGAGTTCAAAGAGTAGCCGTACATATATGCTGCGCGCTGTATAGGCTAACCTTGTGAGTCAGTTGTGTGCCTTATAGAAGTGTATACGGATAAAGGTTCCTGCGCACGAAATTTCGCGGTGTCGACGCTGCTGCACAGCATAAAGCAACAAATACATCTCCGTCTCTGCACATTCATCCGTAAAATGCCTCGTTTTTGTACTACCCGGAATGGATAAGCACGACTTGTAAGGCTCAGTTGACCGTCGTATGGAAATCCGATTTTTTCAGGCTGAGCAAATGCCGTGGTTGCGTGATTGGAATCTGTGACAGGATGAAACATTCGAGATGGGGTAGATTTTAACTCACTTTTGTCTGTGTCAGTAGAATGACTTGCATTGTTCCTGTATATACCCCGCACCTCGCACCACTTGTGACGTCACAGTCAGGGCGGACCTTTATTGAGCCCGAGAGACGACACGGCGAAGAAGGGCGGCGTCCACAACCAGCCTGAACAACCTTCGACACAGTCCACGCTGATGATGATGATGAGGGGCACACGCATGATGATGATAATGTACAGATGGTGAAGAAGTGCACAATAAATGCCCACACTATATATGCCCCTGTACGGGAGTCTATACAGTAACTCTAGAATGATTCTTATCCTAAACATGTGTGTGTCCTATTTTGGCACTTGAGTACGAGTTGCAGAAGGGTCATTTGGCAGTTGCTTGGCTCATTCGGTGAGATGGATCGAACAGATAAACGTTGTCTTCCTTTTCTTGCTTCTCGTCGCTGTCATCGCAATCGAATCCGTTAAAAAAGGGGAAATTTATGCTGAAGGCGTAACTTCGCGGAAAAATAATCCTTCCGCTAGTTGCCTATTGACGTAGTCGTGCAAACATTGTATTCTCGTACTTTGTCACGTGGTCAAGTGCTGGTGCTTGTTCCTGTTGTAACGATAAATTGCTTTATTTCCTGCAGGTAAGCCACCGGGTTCATCTATTCCAATGTTTTTCAGGTAAGGTTTTCTGGTCTGAAATTTCGCCTGGCCGCAGAATTCCGAGTAGCTCCTCCCCGTGGGCAAAAGCCCGTCATAACATGTGCTCTTGACAACCCTTCAGCAAGTTTCTTGTAAAGGGCTAAGCGCCTACAGCGTGAGAAGAATGGGAACCGAGGGGGCCCGATTTTTATTAATCATATCATAAGAAGCCAACAAACAGTGACACCAGGGACAGCATAGGGGAAATTACTTGTACTTACTTAATCTGAATTAAATTTACCCTGTGGTGTCCCTGGTATTAGTGTTTGTTGGCTTCTTATGATATGATTTTATATATATATATATATATATATATATATATAATATGTGTGTGTGAACGAGAAGAAAGGGAACCGAGGGGCCCACTTTTTATTTCTCATATCATAAGAAGCCAAAAAGCAATGAAACCAAGGACAACATAGGGGAAATTACTTGTACTTACTAATTGTATTAAAGAAATGATAAATTAATGGAAATGAAAATGGATGAAAAAACAACTGGCCGCAGGTGGGGAACGACCCCAAGTCTTCGCATTACGTATGCTTGCGATGCTCTTACCATTGAGCTACCGCGGCGCCATTTTCCTATCCACTATCTGGAGTATTTATGTTTTACAACTAGAACTAACCCTGGGAGTATATACTATATATAATATACGAGAGAAGAAGGGAAATTGACGGGCTAGATTTTTTTTGTTAATTACCATATAAAGCCAACAGACAATGAAGTCAAGAAAAGCACCGCGAAAATGAAATGTGGTTGAAATAAGGTAGAAAATGATGAAGGAAAGCAGAATGAATGTGAACGAAAAGCTAGCGTGCCCCTTGTGGGAGCCGAAACCACAACTTCCTATGTATATATATATATATATATATATATATTATACATGTCGCACGCGTGTGCGAAGGTTGTGGGTTTGGTCCCCACCGGTGACGAGACAAGTGATAATTTCGCCTATATTTCCCCTTCATTGTTTTGTACATTTCAATTTTAACTATGCACAGCTAATTACATCTTTGATTTGCTTGGCTTTATTGCCTGGTGACCTTATATTGTCATGAATGACAAAAATTGAGCCCCTCTTTCTCCCTTCTCCTCGTTCATATATATATATATATATATATATATATATATATATATATATATATATATATATATAGGAAAATCAATCAGAAGCACAACTTCGCGGTTATCTTAGGTTTATTATTTTCCCAACAGTTTCGGTCGGTGGACCGACCTTTTTCAAGGGTCCGACCTTTTTCAAGGGTTTCAAAGGTCGGTCCACCGACCGAAACTGTTGGGAAAATAATAAACCTAAGATAACCGCGAAGTTGTGCTTCTGATTTTCCTAAATACGCTTGGCCCATTGAAAAATCCAGTTACTACTATATATATATGACAAAATGCAGTGCAATGCTATGTTCTGCTATATTTCACATTCCTATCTTAAGGTGTCTTGTATTTTTTTAATATTAAGTCGGTTTCTTATATAACATTACTGTTAATTGTCATATATTGTCGCGCAGAAAAAATTAAGAGCATGAACATTGCTATACGACGGGAAGATCACTAAGCGCTAATCGCTGGCAAAGAGCTGACAAAAAAAAAAAAAAAAAAACTAGTGAAATTTAATCTTTTTTTACGTGAAACCCAGAAAAGCAAGAACAGTACATTTTGCTAAACTCTTAATTAAAATATGGAATTGACCCTTTACTGACGAGATGGTACGAGCACCGTTTTTCGTGATTCATCAAATCTGCTTTGTATTAATCAGAATCCGAGTGCGTGGTATTTTAGCGCATTGAACACGTGACATGCATTGTCAGGCAGTTGCATACCTGCCAACTCTCCCGAATTTTCGTAAGGTTTACGAATTCCGGCCCGTCTTACAATATTACGTACGTAAGTTTCGGCAGGTTTTACGATAAAGTAATTCTCTTTGCGAAATTGTTTCGCTCGTCGGTCCCCGTAACTCCCGTTGCAAGTCTTCTGGTGGTGAAAGGATGCAATAAGGACACTTGTTTCAAGCAAGCTTATACAAACCTGTTCCTGAAGCAGGGGAAATTAACAACCGCTAAATCGGCGAAAAAGTAACTGTGATCTAAACAGAGAGAGAGAGAGAGAGAGAGAGAGAAAATACTTTATTCCAGGTCAGACTAAGACCTATAGATATTCCTCCGCCAGGAGGACCATGGCCAGCTGGTCGGCGAAGGCCGCCGACGCCAACCACTAAACACACTTTGTTTCTTGTCGGTATTTGCTGTTCGAAGTTTGCTGCCGTTGGGTGCGCTGCGTCTGAAGTTAAATCTGCGTTACCCACGTGCGTATCCCTGACAGGACGTGCGCTCAGGGCAAGATTATATAAAAATAAAAGCGTGCTACCTGTCCCCCCCCCCCCATTTCCCCGCGGGACATTCCGAATTGTAAAATTCACGGGTTGGCAGGTATGCAGTTGTCACGGCAATGGGGGCTAGCGTTGCTTTTTTTCCTCTAGCAGATCGCGGTTTAGTCTCCGTGATTCAGTAAGCTTTCACCGACCGCCGACGTACGTGTCGCAGGTCCCTTCGGCTTATCCGGCGTGGCTCATAATTTTCGGCGAATCTCGGCACGCAGTAGCGCGGATGGAGATGCGCGGGCACGGCTTCGGCGGAAATGAGGGAACGAGGCCCGTCACTGTCGGTCGCCTGCGAGGTGAACGGATGGGGTGGCGCTCGGGGGAGATGGGTCACGTTCTCTCTCTCGCTCTTCTGCCGGCTCCCGGGAGGTGATGTGCCGCGCGCGCGGATCCAAAGATGAGCGAACGTATACGCGCGCGCGCGCGCGCGCCACGGCCTTCCGTGGCGTGGCAGCCGGGCTAATGAGCGCGCGCGCGGCGCACGGCGCTCCCAGATTCCTGGCCCCGTTGCGCGCTGACAAATTGGCCCCGCAGCGCTGAGGGTCACCGCTCGCGTTACGCCGCCGCCGTAGCTGCTTCGAGGCTTGCGTCCGGGCCCCCTCGCTCTAGGGCGTGTATACCTATAGGGCGAGTGCCGAAGGGCTGCTCGACGAAGCGCTACGTTGCCGCTGCATTTTCCGCGAAACGCCGGGTGCACCCATGGAGTTGTGTTCCTTCCTGCACAAATGACGCTCGGGTGTGTCTCATTGATCAATCTTTTTGAAAAAAAAAATAAAATAAAAAATGCAAGCGGTAGAGCCAAAGGGCCCTATACTATTCTGTTTCATTTCTATTCTCAACCGCTATTGCCTTGCGTTAGTGGTTAGAGCGGTATACCATGCCGTCATCGGGACGTAGCCAGTAGGTGCAGCGGATGAGAAAGATGGAGTAGGATCGATCGAAAAGAATCCTTGTAGATACTTAAAAAAAAAAGGGGGGGGGGGGTCTGTTACGCTTTCCACAGTTACAGTCCGGGTGGGGGGGGGAGACGGAAGCGGAGTGGGGAAGGACGGGAGGACGATTTGGCGTCTTCCGTGGGAGGGGCGCTGTGGCGCACCTGCTCACCCTTTCCTGCATTTGTGGCCGTCGTGATTTTTCGCCGATCTATTTGCGTCAGCATGCGCCGAGCGCGTCACTTGAATATGAAAGCCATGATGGGAGAGCAGAGCATGTTTGCTTGCGTATATCACATCGCGAGTGTTGTTCGTGATGCAGCCAGGCCCTCTTCAGCCGTGGAACGTGCGCGCTTACAGTGGGGAGAGGAGAGGGAAATCTTCTGGCATACAAAGGTGTCGCATGACCTCTTCGACTGCGGTGTGATGTTTATGATCGCCTGGAGTTAAATGTCATTTGAAGAGCATACGTATTGTTTCAAGGGTGTGTACAATATTTTTTCAGGAAGTACACACGTGTTACGCGCGAACACATACGATTCACACAGCGTGAGCGACAACTTTCCCTCGGCTGCCAGCATTGCGAAACCGATGTGCCGCCGAACGTTGGATGTGATCATCGAAGCGCGAGAACCGCTACTGAAAAGCCAATGGCCGATATTCCGCCAAACAGCAAATACCGTCGCAGATGCATGAATCTCTCGTGGGTGATTTTATGTATAGGAAAGTTGAAAATTTCGCTGTCACATTTTAGCGATGGCGCAGGGCGATCGCTAAATTTTCGTTCCGTGAGGTGTCCGCTGTGCCATTTGTTCAAGCATATTTCTTATACGAGCATTGCCTGATACAGATTTTGCAGTACATATACTCTAAAATTCGTATCACGTGCGCCGGCTGCGGAATTAGCGTTTCCTTATTATTTTGTTATGGGCGAGCTCACAGAGCGCAACGTAACGAAGATAATATACGCAGAACAGAACAGATATTCAGCAAACTAAATGTTGGCGTTACTCTATATAGAGAGAAGGTATCAGCACTTGACACGTATACGATTTCTAGAGTCTTACTGTTCAAAAGTGCCCAAGAAAAGTCGAAGTGGCTGTGAGGTCATCAGCTTTCACACTTGCTCTGTGTGTTGCTGTGTCCTTTTTGTTTACAAACATTCCGCTTGTCTCTGCATCAGGCAAGGGGCAGTTTGATATTCTCCCCGTGCTATGAAGTTTCACAGCGCCGCGCGCCGTACAGTGGTCGCGGCAGCGACATATCTCCAATGGGGTTGCGCCGCGGCCACGCAATAATATTCTTTAAAATATCGGGCTCGGGGTTAACGGCCCCTCTCGGTCGTGCGTCCAAAAGAAAGTTCGGGTTTCTGGCATATATATACCACGGATGTATTGAATACTTGAAAATCTGTTACGCAAACCGCTTGTCGTCCGCTATTTCTAAAGGGACACTAAAGATCGATAAACACTTACAGTCTGAGCTGATAAAGTATTTTTAACGCTCTATTTTCGTTTATTTTGCGGTAACGTTGTTATTATTAGAAGAGAAAAGTGAGGTTTTTTTATTTTTATATATATTTTTTTTATTTATTAATTTTTTTTCGTCCGACACCCCAGCGCCGGTACAGTGTGAATTCACGGATTTTAAGCCGTTTTCGCTCAGTAAAATTTCGCTGCCAAGTTCAGTCTTTGGCTCTTCTATGGGATACAAGTGGGTCTATCTTCGCCTTTAATAAGTTCACTGTAGGCCCGAACAGGACGCCGTCAAAAAATCCATGACGTCAGGTTGAGCTGATGCGGGAACTTCCAAGGCGGTGGCGCCACCCGTTCCTCGCCTTTTTCGTCGTTTCTGACTTGCCGAGCCTCCTTTCGCTAAGAGTGGCTGTTTTGGTATTGTAGAAGAGCGATTTACTGAAACAGCTCAACTTATGTGTATATTTAGTGCCCCTTTAAATAAGGGTGAGTAAGTGCGAAGAGGTGCTGTCGGCCTTCGTCGTTCCCCTCCCCTTTCACTGATAGCTTGTGCGTGTGTGGCTACGCTTGGTATGAGTCACGTTGCGCGCGCTCTTGGCCGGTAGCGTAAGAGCGCAGATATCTGCAAACTTCGAGGGCGGCTCGTCTGCGTCGATCAAGGGCGCGTGGTCGGGCGCTCGTGCCAACCGGACCTCGCGTCACGCGGAGCGAGCTTCTGCTTTCGCTCGCCCTTATGCTGCTTGCTTGATACATCAAGAGTGCGCGCTTCTGTCGCCACTGTAAACACCTCTTAAGAGGAAGCTTTAGCCCGGAGCCAACCCCATTCAAATGCATGTTAAATGCAAGAAACAGTCTCATTAAACAACAGCTGGATACAGATTCGAATGAAAATCCTTGCATTTAAGAAAAGAAGGCTATATCTTGCCGGAGCAAGCTTTGGTTTATCGCCCCAAAATAAAGGGAAAAAAATTGCAGAACGTTGGTAAATAAACATAATAACCGAAGCCTGAAGTTTACGAACGCCGAAACCTGGCACCAAAATAATGTACTAGTTTATATTGTACCTGAAATTATTACATTGTTGACGCAAGGTCTGCAAAAGTACTGCTCACAAATCAGCAGTATACTTCAGAGCGGTGTATGCTAATTTTGTGCTCATTGGATGTCCTAATTGATACAGCTTACAGAATTATGATATCATCGGTTATTGCTCAGGCAAAGAGTACAAAGCTTAATTATTCATTACTTTCATAAAAAATTGCAATGTAAATATTTGTAAATGAGTTTGGTGGTTTAAATAAAAAACACAAACCGTCATAAGATTCTTATTCGTAACTTTTTCTGTTAAGCACAGGCAAACGTCATCAAATTCGGTGCACTTGATGCCGAGTAAAACGATTTATCCGTTCCGATGTATACAGATGGAGGAACTTTAAAAGGCGAATCTTTCTCTGCGCTGCATGCACTAAATAGCCTATAAATCATCCTACAACTGGTAGATAATTCTTGGCGGAAAAGCGACAACTGTTAGTGGAGGAAATGGCGGCCAAACTTTCCTTGAATCCACTGATCAGCCGAACCAGTGTTACTGCCTGCCGATCGGCGCTCAAAGCATCCCATGTTCATGTTCATCTGATCAGCACGAGCTTTTAAATTTCTTAGTAAGTGACCATGTTACCAAGGTAATGAACTTGTTGAGGCGAGCAGCGCGAAAGAAGACTTGATACAAAGGCAAGGAAGACGAACACAGTGCTTCACAGGCTGCCTCTTCTTTCGCGCTGCTCGCCTCAAGAGTTGAATATCCACTCGCCCTGCAAACCATCAAGATGAGAGGTTTAATGAACTCTTGCGTTAGCGACGCATTACTTCCCACGCATCCAGTACCGGCGCGGAGGAGAGAACTCGTGGCATGCTTCACCCAAGCGGGCACCCGCCGAGCTCCGTAGTCTTTCAAGAAGCATGGACGTCTCCGCCTCGGCGTCTATACTAACACTTTTGCGATCTTTCTTCTGCTCTTGGTATTTAGCCAACAGGTCACGAACGCATGACGAACTTGGCAGTATATCCGAGATTCTTGTTCGGACCTGTGGGGGCTTCACAATCTCCCCTCTGTCGAAATCGCTCAAATCAGTACCCTTCCCCATTGCACGCTGCGTATAGTTAAATTGGCACAGATGCCTTCGTATATGTCACGCAGCATAATATTTTTTTTATGTAACGTCGAAACCTTGTCACGCATCATTCGCTTCGCTACGTAAGATTGGTGCGCTGATTTCCAATGTATGGGAGTGGTCGTGTTGCTCTGGTCAACGTGTAACATTCTCAACGGACGCCACATCACAATATATAGGCTTGGAGTGAGCGCGTGCAAACGCCACTTGATGACGCGAATTGAGTTTTGTGCTGTTGATGCGACTTGTGAATTCGCTCGGTAAAGAGAGAGACCATACTTGCCTCACCTAATAGGTTTCCGTCCGCGAATTAGAAGGAGAGAAAACTGTCATTCTCCACCTCGATCGGTCAGTGTGTTTGAATATGCTCGGTAGATTTTCCTGTAGTTTTCTTATACTGGCTGCAGATTTTTTTTTTTTATAATGTTCATCGTGTAGCTAGCTGTGTGGCGACTTCATTATAATCCTGCATTCGGGGAATCTCAGCCGGAACCAAAGGAACCTATACAGGCAACATTGCTAGCTTGAGGCGCGTTGTGTCCTCAGCGTAATGTCTCTGGTGTTGAGGAAAAAAAGAATGTCACAGTTTCGCCCTAAGGGCGAAGCAATGAATGCGATAGCAACACAGCAATGTCATACGAAGTAAGGTGAGCGGCTTTGGTAGCAATATGAATTGTAGTAAACATGAGCTGATTAAGTAAGCAGGTGTGCTGCGGCGTAAGTAGACCGACGTGAAGAGAGACTCGATGACCACGAGAAGGCGCGTGTGAAACGGTGGTGTTGATGAGAAGCGCTGCCCGTGGGCAGCGCGTGCGAAGGGACACACCTGTAGCGCTGCACTGCCGATCCGGGCAGCATTGCATGTGTAGCGTGCGTTGGAAAATGTGGCCCGACTATTACTAACTGTGGTGTGAGCGCGCACAAACAAACATGAATAGATCACACTGAATGACTGCAGACAACGACTGCCAAACGCTGGCAGCAAGCGCATATACGCCGCAGCGGGCGAAGGTACGTGTGGTCTATCGCTTCAACGGAAACTGAGCGGCGAATGCACAGCGCATAAAGGTCAGAGCCGTGTGGAGATAAGAGACGGTGCGAGCGAGCGACGAGCGCGGTTGTTGGCAGAGTAGAAGTGCGCCCCCCCTCCCCCCCTCTCCCCCCCGCTACCTCCGGCGCTCGCTTCCCGCTTCCTTGCTTGCGCGTGGAAGATTGAGTGCGTTCGCTCTCCGTGACAGCGTGCGTCCCCGCACGCTTCCGCTTGGGCATACGGCGCGCGGCGAAGATCTTATCTATACGGAACCTCACGGCGACGGCGACGCCGACGGCAGAAATCCGGTGGAAGTGTCAATATAATTGCTATCGCAATAATATACGTTGTAGCAGTGTATACACGATGGCCGCGATTTCGGCATAAGGGGGGTGCCTCATTGATTCTTGATGCCAAAAAGTGCTTCGAAGTCACTTTCTGACCAGTTGCCATGACTACGATCGCTGCAGTGCGATGGTATACATAGTGCGCACAGGATGTTTCGCTACACGGAATCCAGGATAAAGGGGCAGCTCCGGAATACACGGAGATATGCACTGTGTCTTTCTGTGTACGCCCCCTATATATTCGCTCTGCATCTCTCGATTCCTGACGGTATACAACCTATATATGCGCAGGCCACGAGGAAGCTAATTTTGTTTTTATATTTTTATTCTGCTTCCTACGAAAACTTACGCGATGAAATTTCTTGCGCGAAGTTTGGGCGGCGCATCGCATGCCCAGACGCGCTGGGACTCGGCCGGCGTCGCGCCCCTATATATGTATACGCTGCCGCCCCGGCGGCAGCGTACCGGCGGCAGCGACCCCGGCGTGCCGTGTCGCAACCGGAGCCGGGCTGTGGGCGCGGCGACCTCCACGTCGTGATGCGGCGGCGCGGAAGCCGTCACTTGCGCTTATTACAGGCCTGCGCTGCGGAAAAGACGGATCTTGGCGCTGGCGTGCTACAAATTACACGGTCGCGGCGCTTTGCTCCGCCGACGTTTGTCACGTTACGGGGGCCTCGGCCGCCGGGGACGCCGCCTCTCTTGGCCGTGCAGGCCACTGGGCAGCAGCCGGGGCCCTGTCTCCCAGGGCAGGTGGGGGCGCCCTGCCCGGGGACCAGCAGGCATGTCTCCGATGGCGCGTCTGTATGGCCAGCGGCCCCCTAGTTACGCCGCGGCTTCGTCGCGGGGCGCCGCGTATGCTGCTGGCCGACGCCGAACTGGATATACGTTACCAAGGTATAGTTGGAAAGGCAGTGGAAAATAGAAATGTAGAAGTGTGGAGAAGGGGGCGGGCGCGCGCAAAATGTTTTTTTTTGTCGAAGAAGCACCCTGATCTCCATGTGTTGGGCTGAGCTGTATAGAACTCTCGCTAATGCCCCGCCAACAAGCGCAGCTATAATCAGCCTCGTATAGTCGGCACAGAAACACCTCTCGGTGAGGACTGACTATGCAAGGACGTGTTAGCTGCTCAAAAGGCGCTATTGTGTCTTGCGATGCGTTTAATTTTTTTTCCGATCAATTTTACTTTTCTTTTTATAACTCTAAGTTGGGGCATCAGTTTTGCGATTTCAGGTCTTATTTGCAGCATATGCGCTTATATAGGTGCCAGATTTCTGTGTTCACTCAGAATTTGAACGGAATAGCTCCACCGTACTTCCCAAGTTAATGCTGTCCTACTTTCTCTTCCATTTAATTCATTCCACCAGTGGCGAGAAAGAAATGTTTTTGTGGCAAATATACGTGAGTAGTTGCATATTCTGAACCGTTTCAGGATCATTCAGTTGAGTATAGTATATACCGTTTTGTTTATTGAAACAGCGCCAGCAAAAAATTATTGAAGTGATATTTAAGTGATGCAACACGTCGCCACATCGCTATCAAATTTAAATGAATTTAGTATCGGAGCATTTAAAGAATCCGGAGTTGGCGTTATATTTTTTTTTTAAATTCATATTCAAAATGATGAATTTCTAACGGTGCCTACTGGGGGCAGCCATCCTGGTTGCCGGGATGGTTGCCACTAAATTCATCCGATGGATGTCCGCTAAATTCTTCAGCCTCGCACACGATGTATACGGAGCAGTCATGTTTCGGGCGCCTATTATGACGCCTACCTAAATTGCTCCGCCTCGTCCACTTGCCGTCTACTGGTCAAATGTCTGGCGCCAGCATGGAGCCGTGCGGGCCGATTGCCGCGTCGTTCGCGGGCAGTCCGGGCATAGGGCACCCTCTGCGCGCTTGCCGCTCGGTGCGCGGCCCCTCCGTCATGAGTATTTGAAGCGCGCGCAACAATGGGCGCGCGCAGTGTCGGCGGCTGCTGCGGCGGCCGCGGGTGGATCGGCGGGGCGGCTCCCGAGCAGGCCGCCACTTGTTTTCAGTCATTAGCGTCGCCGTGCCAGGCTGCACGCTGCTCCGGCTGCTGATGGCGGGCCTGCCGTGCGAACGGATGCCGCCTCGGCGCCCGACCCGCTCCGGCGGGGCGCGTGATTCGCACGGGGCTCGGCGCGCCCCTGTTACGGTGGGGCATCGTTCGGTACGAGCTTCACCTTGTTTGGAAGCCACGAGTACCGAGTCTACACGTGATGGAAATGTGACTGTGTCTATATTTGCGCGCATTTCTTTTTTTCCGCCTTAGACTTTACTGGGTCTGCTGAACTTTTACATCTGTATTCTTGCCATCACTTCGCGTCATTTATGGATGTGCACGTCTTTGTTCGCTTGGAGTCGGAGGGATGACGTTTCGTGGTATGAATTTGTTCCGTAATGTTGTTATTAGGCCGGCCACGCGAATCATAACATTATGCGCAAGTTCTTCTGTACAGACAGTGTCTTACGCAAGAACCTTTGAAGTGTCAACGCTCGGGCTGCGACTTCTTGCTGTATAAATAGCTGTGTTGCAAGGTATTCATCTCGTTACTTCTTTCAAGTTGCTGTCAAGTGGCGTGCTCCCTGCTGCCATATTAGATAGTGATAGCCGTTACTTTGCGAATCGCATGGCGGAATTCCTTGACACGTGCGTTGAACCTCTCCGGTACTCGGCAGAACAGCTGTTTGAATGTTTGAAGATGGCCCGTTCCGAAAGGAGTAGAAGATGGCTGCCCGCCGATCGCTCTGGCAGTGGCTGTACTGAGAGCTACCGGCGACAATGAATTTCTTTGCGTATATATATATATATATATATATATATATATATATATATATATATATATATGGGGAAATCAGAAGCACAACTTCGCGGTTATCTAGGGTTTATTATTTTCCCAACAGTTTCGGTCGGTGGACCGACCTTTTTCAATATATATATATAAAAGAAAGAAAGGGGGAAAATGAAAAAAAAAACTTTGCCCACTATCGCCAGTGCATCGCTCGCACTGCGGACACTCCATACCACAGATAGGGAAGTATCTGCATATTAAACCACAAAGGGCCAGTGAGCGCTAACAATGAATCGCGACTTAATTCCTGTGCGTACGTGCGGGCGCGCGCGCGATTCCAATTCAACCGTCTTATACGCGTGACAAGAGATGCAGATAAATCGAGAACAACTACATCTGTTACTTGATGAGAAACTCGCGGGAGTTCCCCTTTGAGCGATACCGGAAATGGTCTTCTTTGTGGCCTTGCCGCTCCGGTTGTGCCTGCTGTGAGGCATATGGCACAAAGCCCGCTCTACGCATGCGGCTGCGTCAGCGTGTTTCCCGCGGCCTCAATTGCCGATGTAAATCTTGACCTTTCGCCCGTAACCAAGCTGGTGCGCCACGTCATGGTGAACGCTCTTGGCGATCTGTGTTCGCAGTGCGAAGGCATGGCATAACACGAAGCCCTCATGGTGCCACGGCCACTTGTTCAGTGGAGAAACGTACAGGTCCGATGGCTTGGTGCGTACTTCATTTCAGATATATTCCGCGTTCTTGGGAGAGTCTGATATCATTCGTCTGGCCAAAACCATTTGTCTAACAATCGTAAGCACCCATGCATCGTCAGTGAAACACTGCGCCACTCTTAGCTGTCATGTCATAAAACTCGATGGTGTTTGAGTAGAGAGAGAGCAAATGAAAGGAAAATGGCAGAGAGGTCAACCAGAACGAACAATCCGCTTTACTACCCTACACTGGGAGAATGGGGAGGGTGATGTATAGAAGGATAAGAAGCAGCGATAGATCGAGATAGAGAGCGCGTACACACGATCACAGCCGGTGACGATCACCGCGTGCTACCACGGCACATGATTACGTGCAGCACAACGAATACCACTTAAGGTTAAAGCCGTTTGTTCCGACAATGCATCTGTGATCAACGCGAACTAGCACAGTCGCGAGCAATCGTCTATATTCACTGTAGCGAGTACCAGTCAAACACAACGTGTTCAAGGGTCTCCTCGCAACCGGAGTCATCACATGTTGCGTTGCCGGTTATTCCACTTCGAAAAGCAAAATACGACGTACTTCGTAGTGGCCAATACTGTAGCCATAGCCGACAGAGCAGGGTATACCCTCGCGGCGGAAAGTTGGGATGCGAAGGCAGAGCTAATAGTCCACGTGGTACAGTCGTTAGTTTTTAAAACTTCGGGTATTCCACACGGAGAACGGGATGTTTTGTGCGAGCACTCGGAAGTTTTTAGCGGTATCATACCGTTTTGGTATATAGTATGACGATATTATGGCCATTAGGACGACTATGCATCAGAATGGTATAGGTAGCTGGACCAACTCGTTGATCCGAAGGTGAAACTTTCACACCGGCTGCATAAGTAGAGGTGAGGAGGAAGTCCTGATGTCAGATACTTATATAGTATACAAAACACGACACCGCATTTGTTTCTCCGCACACACTCCTGCTTCTGTGGCACAGTGGCCTGTCGCGTTCACTCGGACGTTCTCGCGCTGGTGTCAAGTGTCTTCAGCTGATTGTTAGACGGGCGGCAAGTGACTACATATACCTGCGTTTTCAAGATCATTCTCGCGTTCGCTATGCAAAGCTTATATGCGAAGGAATTGGTGAGATCACCTTGCAGTGTTCGATCTCTTTGTTATGCAGTTTTCTCGGTTCCTTCCTGCCTTTGACGATATCTGTCGTTTGCGGTACGTGGTTGTCATGGAACAGTTCTTACGCAGTAGTCGTTGGTAGCGCGCGCGGGGAATGTTTTGTCTGAAGCATTAGCGGCAAATGGCGCCCCCGACGACGTTTCCGACGTTTGTGTCTGCGAAGTGTGCCGAGCGAATTCGGGCCACTGTGAAAGTTGCGTCCGGGTCGCCTTCGACTTTGATGGGTCGCCCGGCAACAGGTGTGCCTCTGCTTTCGCCGCGCTTGCGAGGCAGGGGGAGCTCGCGTGGGCAGCCGCGAGGGGGACGTCGGCGTGGGCGCCGCCTTCTCGCGTCGCTCGCGCATGTCGAGCAGCAGCGCGGCGGACAGCGCGCCGGGAGCGTGCCAGTTTCACTTTCACCCGGCGTCACGTTCCCACCGATGGATGCCCTTCTGCGAGCGCCTTCCTTTTCGTATAGGCCCATGCGCTTTGGAGGCGCCGTGAAAGAACCAGGATGTGGAAGAAAATGAGGCGGAGGCGAGACAATGCCTCTTTTCACACGATGGGGGCGAAATGCTCCTGGATGCGACACTTCCTCGAGGCAACGATAAAGGCGCTCAGTGAGCCATCGCGCAATCTTTGAGGCTCGGCTCGAGTTACGGACGAGGCGCGGAGCTAGTGCCCATGATTCGCCTTTTGCGCTGCTCTTACATGTTAGCCCATGCAATCTCCGTTTGACATATTCGCCTCTGTGTGACGAGTGCCTATATATGTCGCGGCCGCCCGCGATCAAGAAAGCGTGCTTTGATTGAGCAGACTGATTTATGGGAGCCATGAGTGTCGGGCGTGCATCTGACGGCCGTCGAAGGAAGCCCGGTCGCTGCCTTCGCTGGCATATCATAAAAGGCGCGAAAAGAAACCTCAAAACGTCTCACTTCCTCCTGCACATGCGAGCTTATTCGCATTTGCGGCTGTTAACTGACGCTTCGCAAGGAGCGCGTCGTGAGCTCTCGGAGGCGCGTTTCCTCCCGGCATGAACTCCTTGGCGACTCCTGCGAACCCTCCGGCGACCATGGCGTCTCCGCCCTTCGGGCCGCGCCGGTGGCCCCGTTTGCCGGTTGCGCCACGCAGCGCGGCAGCAGCTGGGCTGGGCCGCTGGGCTTATCGCTCCTATAAACGGGCCGGGGGCAAGTGCCGCGCGCGTTCAACGACCGCTCTCGCCGGGGCACGTAATGGGCGCGCGCGCATGCCGCGGCACACTGCAGAGTGGCGGCGAGCATTTTTTTTTTTTTTTTTTTTTCTCCGGAATCGGACCCGCTGCTTGCGGATGCCCGGACGGGAACCCGCGCTTGCCGCGAGCGTAGCGGTTCCGCGTGTGGCGGCGGCGGCCACCCTTTGATGCGGCCGCTCAACTCGTCCGTCCGGCGGCTCGCGCGCGCGCTGGAATTTCGTTTGTGGCCTCCCTCCGGCGGCCGATGGATAGTCACGGCGCTTAGTCGGGGCGGCAGGGATGCTCGGCGCAGCGATTTGCTTGCCGCTGATGGTGAGCATAGTTGCTGCCATGGGAAGCGCTCTCAAGAAGGATCTCTCTCTCTCTCTCTCGCATTGCGCAGATCCGCGTCTGTCAATTCAGTGCCCCTGGCCTCGTGAAGAAGTCTGAGCACTCAGCTCGGGCGAAAGTATTCTTTCAAGTTCAGGCATTCGAACAATTTGTAGTGTTCTGGCATCGATTGCGAGCACATACGGCTTTGCAAGGTGGTTCGTATATAGCTTGCGTTTCTTTAGAGGAGCTCTTCGTAGCTTGACATCAGTGTTCTTGGGACGCCGCATGGTTAGCGAGAGGTTCTTTCTACAGGGTAATTGCATATAAAGATGTTAACTTTTTTTTTTTTAACTGGAGGAGGTGGATGCATGTCGTATTAATTGTGCGTGTGTGGCTGAGTATACGTATTACTCGCGTGCTGTTTTCGACGGTACTAAAACAAGCGTTATAAATGACAGCGGTGAGAAGAAAGAGAGAGAGAGAGAAGGGATGCGTGGAAAGGCCGGAAGGTTAACCAGACGTAGTTCCAATTGGCTACCCTGCACGGGGGGGGGGGGGGGGGATAAACAGAAAAAAAAGAGCGGAAGGGGGGAGAAAAAGGGGGAAGGGGGGACAGAGCGCTCTGTCCTGTGTGTTTCTTCTCGTCCGCCCAATCACAAGGAACAAGGTCCTGGCGTATTTTCGGCGTCGGTAGGCTTTCATGCTTTGCTAGCCACTTCGGCCGTCAGCGCTGTGATTTGGCATGGGCAGACTTCGGCGTCGAGCGAACGTCGCCCCCAGCGTCTCATTTGTTCATTGAGAACGCCGCCTGACGCCGGCCGGCGCCGACGCCGAAAATCCGTCAGAACCTTGTTCCTTGTTGTTGGGGTTTTAGCCTTCATAAATGAACCAATAAGCTTAGTTGTCTTCATTAACTCGCATACTGCTTCGGCTGTATACGGCGAGATTTCACTGCGTATGCTCAGAATTGGTGCCAGGGTAGCTTTTTATTCTTGATCCTCCATTTTCGCGCTCTGCGAAAGGTCCCGCTTTTGTGGCCAACATGCGGGAAAACGGCTCGCGGCGTGGCCAAGCGTGGCGCCCTTGAAAGCTATATAACGGTGCACACTTCTCTCGCGGCGCCCTGCACGCGCTGCGGCGAGTCGCACGCGAGGGTGGCGGTGGGGGCTCGCCTTCGCCGGCGGCCACTTTGTCAGTCAGCCCTGAAGGATGCGGGACGGCGTGGAAACCTGTTGGAGAGTGCGCCTCGCGGCCACCGGCGGCTCCTGACAGGCGGGGCCCCTCGGCCAGCTCGCACGCGAGGCTCGCCAACTCCGGCGAGAATATTGCATTCCGGGCACGATACTGCGCGGTCAGTGTAGGTGCGTTGTTTGCCCATCGCACCGCGCGACCTCGAAATTTCCTTTTGCCGCGTTCCGCTCGACGTCATATCCACCATTCATTCCATTATTGTCCTGCCGCGGATGCGGAATCTCGGTGGCTGGCGATATAATGACAGCCCTTTGGACATTCCCCGACTTTCTATGCGCGTATTAGCATGTATTTCCTCCGTCATAGCCTTGTGCATCTCTCGTACGCATTTCCTTGCGTTTGCCCGACTAGAAAACGCTTTAGGCCTTCCTTCCACGGATGTGTGTGTTGTTGGGTGAATGAAAGTGCAGTGTGCGGTCTTTGATTATGAGGCATTGCCTCATTGTGACAAGGCATTGAGAAGGAGAAACACCAATATGTTGACTAGTTTCTTGGATGCAGATTCAACTCAAGTGTTCATGTAAGACGTCATCTGTCTGTGTTTATAAGTTATATTCAGTTAAAGCATTTAGGCGACTGTACAGCATACCTGAAGCTATTTGGCGGAGTGGAGCGTTGTTGATTCTCTTGGATTTGTACGTCTATATAGTCGTTCCCGCTCTCGAGGCTTGTGCAGCTGGAAAACCGAACAGAATTCGCATTGTATCGTTGCGATAAATTCCGTCTTCGTATGGTCGTTGAGATACCGTGCCTGTTCTACACGAAAACTATCCCGAGGCAGAACTATGGGGCGCTTCGGTGGACTCTATTTCGCGGCGCCTGCAGGTAGTGGCACAGAAGCGTAACGTATAGTCGCCTCCATCGCTGACAGCACAAGTCCTTGTACATGATGGATCTGCAGCAACCATCTTGCCGACTCAATTTCTGCCAGTGGGTGGCGTGACTTTCGTTTGGTGCATTCTTCTCGTTTCTATTTCTTTCTCGTGTGCGGCTGCATGCAGCCGGCTTTTGCACAGCATTACGTCTCTGCTTGTCACTGTCATCGTGAAGCGTTGGTTTCTGTGAACTGTCGCAACGTTTGTTGCCTTCTGGCTTCATTTGCTTCGCTAGAGCTTATTTGCCTTACATGGACAACGCTGCATTCATATTTCAGCAAAATTTCGCTTGTGGTGTTTGTGTTGGAAAGCGGTTACGTAGTAGTGGGAGCTGCCTGAGTGATTGTCTGGGAATTTGCGCGAACCACTTTACGGTGGTATCCAGACCCTATCGATGTTTCCGAACGCGGTTCTTTGAATTTTGGTCTTAGTTTTTCTCACTATCGAGCTGCAACAATGGCGTGCGCGGGAGTTGCATTCGCCACTTTTGACCAATTTCAGGATCGTGGGGTTACGGTTATAAGGCTTACTCTGCGCCTTGGTACATTGCTCTGTGAAACTCTCTTTGCATTTGCTGTCGGTAGAGGCTCAGGGCGCACCATTTCATATCGCCAAACTTGTTCCAGAAACGGGCCATGTGCAACTAATCAAACCCAGTAATGGGAAAAGCAGTTCGTAGACGGGACACAAAGGGCAAGAAAGGATACAACGAAGCCCTCTCAATTTCTTGCGTTCGCGCTATTTCACCTAATTAGCCAAGTACCAATTCGACCCCTCTTGCAACACACTCTTCCCTATAATGCGAACCTACGGTACGTCATTGGCCAATCCTTTTGATGGCGTCCATAGGCGAAAGAAGTATCTGTGGTCGCGGGCGTCGCCAGTGTTAGAAAGACAGCGAGACTTTAGCAGACGAGGAGGAGTCGGCGTGTCCGTGTATACATTAGAGCCAGCGCCATCCCACGCGCGCATTTCAGCGTTGGGTTGTGTCGTTGCCTGCGCGGGCGGCCGGTTTTTGCGCCATTCGCCTTGAACTCGGCGGCGGCCGCACTGCTGGGCGCATCCCTGTGACGCAATGCCGGCCCGAGCATTGCGCGCGTGCCGACGTGACGCGAATGGTCGCGTGTAATCGCGCGCGGGCACCACTGCCGGCCCTGGCCAGCAGGCGCAAGGCCAGTCCGCGCAAGGTCGGCCCCCTGCTCCGTATCATGGAATCCCCGCCTTGAAAACTAGTGCGCTCGTCTGGATGGTATACAGGCCGCCATATTGACTTTTTGTTTTGTTTTGTTTGTCCCTGCCCCGATGCCTCTTTAATAAGCTGCGTCCGTAACCTCCGAGGCGCGCGAGTGCGTTAAATGTGCGTGCGGCGTGCTCGGGGAAGACGCCTTCGAGAAAAACGAGCGTGAAATCGCGCTCGCCGCCCTTCCGTCCGTTGCCTCCACTTATGAAATGGCAGGCCCGTGGAGAGGCACCCGTGGACTTTGGCGTTCACTCTGAAACGAAGTTTCGCACTCTCCGTTGTGAAACGTGCCTGTCCGTTTGTGCACCTCATTTTATCGAGATGGCAGCTAGCTCCGGTACCTCCTTGGCCTTCGAAAGTGACTGTATACGCTGCGCGTGGCGTGTGGCCGTCTCAGCGGTCGTTTGTGCGAATGGATCGCGTAGTGAGATGTTGCCAAACATTACCGCATGTGGAGCACGTCCGAGTATCTCGAGCTGCTATGGAGCTTTTTAATGAATGTGTGCTGGAGTTGCCTAGCAGACTAGAGATGGAAAGTGTATAGGTGCTTCGAAAACGACGAGAGGCGGTTGACCTGCGTTTATCATCTGCTGAAGTATTTTGTTGCCTTGGAAACTTAAATCTACGTTTTTTGAAAACCCTCTGGTCAGCACGTCACTTCTGCCCGGGCCCGTTTGTATTGCTCTACAGACTTGCACTTGTGGTCGTTTTGCTCCTCCTTATTTATTTATTTGTTTGTTTGTTTGTTTGTTTGTTTGTTTGTTTGTTTGTTTGTTTGTTTGTTTGAAAAATATCTCAGACATACGGTTTTAGTTGCTCCCTTACTCTGTGGAATTATTTTTTAAATAGCTCCCTTTATCTGACTTTGGATAATTAACTAAACTTTAGGCGGACGAACACCTTGCTGGTGGCGTCTGTTTCCCCAACGTAAGTTTTGGTATTTCACTGGTGCACTCTTCGACGACGCCTTCCGGATTTCAGTAATGTAATTACTTACACTGTTACACAAATAACGGAGTCTAGCGACGGCACATCCTGTTGGAACCCTGCAGTGCTTCCGTGTGCCCGTTCAAGAACACTCCCGATTTCATTGGGCAGAATTAGGTCGCCTAGCAAACGTGAATTGTCGAAAACAACTCGTGCGTAAAGTTTAAACTTGTGTTTGCCTTCTTATCCTTTATTGCGTTCTCTCTCTCTCTGTGATACGATGAAGCATTTGCACACAAACATGTGCGAGCCGCCCAGTTTCGTTATTTTACTTCACCGCTTGTTTGTCGCGGAGAATTGCGTTACCTTCTCGTCATCGCGGCCTTCGTCTCGAGCGCGCTGCCGCGTGAGGCTGTTAGCAATACTCGCGACGAGCCATCCGCATTTATAAATATATTTCGAAATGGATTTGCGGCGCTGAGTACGCCTTTTATGGGTGTGTATGCGCGCTTAAGGTCGCGGCGAGCGCTTCGTCTGCATCAGCGCACCTTTGCTGGGCAACAGCTGTGCGGTTCTGAGAGCCCTCTTTTTTTCCTCCCTGGCCGCAGCTGGACGCGTCTCGCGATGCGGGCCATCCTGGTGGGCAAGCGCGTTCCGGATGCCAAGAGACGTCGCGCGCGTTTAATTGCGGCTCGTGTGGGCGGGCCGACGGCAGCCGAGCTCATCGGGCCCCGCTAAACGTCTCCGGCGCGCTTTCTTGCTCCGTCGCTATTGAAATAACCTGTATTGCGCTGCTGGGCTCAGCCTGCTCGAACAGAAGTGGGGAAACGGGAAGTGTTTTTTAGCTCGTTTTGACTAAGACCTTGCCGCACATCATTCTCAAGGTCAATGCCGGGACCCTTCCAGTTTTGTAATCTTGCATGTACCTCTCTCCACATTTTGCCCAACAATGTCCCTTGGTTTCTGGGCTTGTAAGGCTCGGCGTCATTAAGCCGGCACCTCCCATCTGTATGGTTTGACGACGCCTTGCGGTATAGTCTCTCCCGCTTAGCTTGCTTACTTTTTTTTTTTTTTTTGCTCCGGCCACCGAGGTTTGAATGTGCCGCCCCATTCCTTCTGCGCCCCTGACCTCTAGGCGCCAGCAGCAGTCTTCAAAGCAAGCTTATGCGCGCAGATGTGGCGCACCAAATTAGCGAACTGTCTGACCTTGGCGTTCGTTGGGCGACATGAGCGGGAAGAAGTGGCCGACCGTTTAGGCACAGAGTTGGTGTTTACGTAATTGAATATTTTCTCAGCAGGTATCCTGGCGTCATGGGCCGAATAGGAGCTATTATAATGTTGTGACGAAAGCTGCTAGGAGCTGTTATTAATGTTGCGAGCTTATTCGTTTCTTTCTTCATTTAGTAGGCTCTGTCAAGCCAAGGTGCCCGATATGGAATGTCGTTGTCTTGTCCCTCGACAGTAATCGTACATCGCCTTCGTCCTCTTGACGGAGACAGCTAACAGCTATATACAAGCGACGAGGCTGTACTGCATGCTACTACCTCGCTATAGCTCAAACAAGCTTCGCATCATTTAGGTTCCAATATTGCGTTCGGTCTGCGTTTTTTTTTAAAGGGGCCCTGAACCACCCCTCGGGCTTGGTGAAAAAACAGTCCGCGGATAGCTTGTATATACGCTGCTGTGAACATCTCAGTCAAATTTTGCAGTCGTGGTTGGCGCGTGGATCTCGCAAGCGGATTGCGAAGTCACCTGTCTCTCAAACGCCCTCTTTTCAACAGAAGCCGCTCCTCACTCTTTTCTGGACGCTTTATTTCGCAGTAAAGCAAATTCCCATGTGCGGCTGCTATTGGCAGATAGCTGACATCAATCAAGAAGGGTGTTTGGATCAATCAGTGCGCTTCTTCATATATACTGTTACTGTGTATATATTTATTGACGCAATTTAATAAACAGGCTGAAGTAAGCGAGAATCTGCTTTCGAATTTTGATAATAATTACGTACTTCCGGAAGAAGCCGACTATCGTCTGCTTACGCTCTGCCAGCTCCGCAGGGTGTCGCGACGAATCCACTGGCTGAGCGCACTGCGGCTGCATGGTAACCGCGTTTGGCGCGTCGTAGGCGCCGAAATGAAAAATAGTTGGCGCCTATATACCTGAACATATAGGATCAAATTTGAACTGTGCGCCGCGGTGACGTTCAGTATAGGCGGAGCGTTGTGGGCACACCCCGCTTCGCCGTATAGCCTTCGCAGTGCAAATCATTGAAGAAGGAGCGGAAGCACCGCGAATGGTATGTTTGATTTCCAATAACTCCGCTTCTGCTGAACGCATTAAAAAAAATGTCACAGTTTCGCCCTAAGGGCGAAGCAATGAATGCGATAGCAACACAGCAATGTCATACGAAGTAAGGTGAGCGGCTTTGGTAGCATCAACACGCAGAACTGTTGTCGACGCCATCGGCGTTTTGCCCGCGTTAGCTCAAAATGCGTGCGGCGTTGGTGACTGTTGCTGGAGCCTCTGATATAAATAGGCACTTGGTGCCGCAGCTAAACGTCGCCTCCCTTCCCTCCCCCTCCCCCACGGCCTCTCGCGCGTCTGAAGAAGGCGCGTTTGCTCTACATATATGGTGATTGTAAAGGAGAAAAGAGACGCCTACTTCTGCAGCCCTTATGCGAGCACGGCGCAGGACGCGCGTTTGTTCTCCGCCGCGCGTTCACTCCCCGTGAAAGACGCGCCCCTCGCGCCCTTTCACTCGCACATACAGCGTTCGGCGCGCGGCGACGATTTCATCTCCAAATGACGTCATACGGAACCTCACGGCGACGGCGACGGCAGAAATCTGCTTTTGAGTGTCCATATAATTGCTATCGCAATAAAACTTTTTTGCGGCAAACTATTTCTGAAATAGTCTAATTTAACTTCAAATGCATTTCTCGACTTCGATAAAAAGTGGTTCAGAGTCCCTTTAAACACATTCAGTGAGAAGACGATACAGGAGGGAGGCTTCCTCTCGTTCGGCGTGGTTAATTATCCGACTGGTTGCAGTTTGAAAATGCCCTCGCTAGCAGCCCATGACGGTGGCACTCCAACGCTTCCTGGAAAACGTCGACAAGCTTATTTTGCAGTGATGGCTGCACAAGGGACACTTTGCGGTGCTTACGGAGGTGTAATTGTTCTTTAAAGGGACGCTGAAGAGCTACAGAAATCACTTTAGACTTGTATTACTTCAAAACTTTATTTTCAGTCATTTGGAAAGAAAAGGTTGATTATTACTAGAAAACAGGAGGCCATACTTTTGTAAAATCCGCGCCGGAACATCGGTAAGTTTGACGTCACAGACTTCACGGTATTCTCTCCCATTTGGGACGTTCCGGCTCAGAAAAGTTATCGAATAAACTTGCTTGGTGGAGGATTTTGTCTTCTCTTAATGCAGTGCAGTCCTTCTTCGCCGACAAACAGTTAACTGCGTCCGAGTAGGCGCTGTTAAAATGCATGACGTCACAATGAGCTGGTGCAAGAACTTCAGGGTGGCGTCGGCCATCCGTCCTTCGCTTTTGCGTATTTTCTTCTCACAATAAGAGTGGTCGTTTCGCTGTTGCATACGATACTATTTAACCTAATAGTCCTTTTTAGTGTCCCATTAAAGATAAAAGCTTATTTTTGTGGCGAACACAGGGCTTGTAAAACCGGAAACCGCAACCACTATTATCTGGACAGGGCAGACGACGAATAAAACAGGCTTTGTGAACTCTGTTGTAGCTCCTCCTTATTGTAACATTTTGTCGCGTGCGAGATGAGGATGTACTTGAGGATGTTTCCTCATCCTCAAATCAGCACGTTGTTCATGCAGCGTAATTGCCACGCTTGTGTGTGTGTGTGTGTGTGTGTGTGTGTGTGTGTGTGTGTGTGTTTGTGTGTGTGTGTGTGTGTGTGTTGTACTAATTTTCTCGCGTTGCAGTTTGTTGGCTCCTTTTTTGTCGGCTTACGCCTTCGGTTCACGATTCCTTTCCCGATCCATTCTTTCATCACTGGCTCGCGCACGGCCTCGCTATAGACCTTTTCGCCGAGAACGGTCACTCGGCGCGCGGGGCGGAGGTAATTAATATAATCGAAAGAAACGAAGCGTTACGAAATACGGCCTCTGACCGGACGGTCCTTGAGAGGGCCTCTATACATTATGCAGTTCAAGTTCGCATATAGAGCACGAGTGTTTGCGTACTCATGTTGCCCTTCATGTCTGAAAATTTGCTGAGCTGCACCCATACACTGGCTGTTATGCGCTGTCTATACAAGTAGCGGGGCCACCGTGGCACTGAAGCGAGCGGGACTTCTCGCCCGTAGAATTACGTGATATAAACGCCTCTCAGGGTGCTCCATGCTCGGACACTGGAATTCGCTGAGAATGTGTACTGCTTCGCCTCTTATTAATTTTCACATTTCTATTTGCGTAGCGTGGTTGGCGCCAGCCATCGGGATCACGCGACAGCAAGCCGAGACACGGCTTTGCAGTCAGATTGTGCGGTTGATTCCAGGGGAACTCTGAACCGTGTGGTTGAGATTGGAAACGGTCAGCTCCATATAGGTCGAATTGTGAAAGTCGGCACTTAACCTGGTATACCGTGTACCCTTGGTTATTGTTTTGGACGTACGGATCTTTAAGAATATTTGGTCTTTGGCGAATAGCGCTGTACTCTGCCTTATTCAACTGGATTACTTGATGAAGCGGGCATTATATTAGCCCGGTGAACCACAACGTTCACATTTCCAGTCAACAAAAGTACGCTAATTAGATTGGGTTAAATTATACTTTAGGGCGCACATTGCAGTTGCGTGATTGAGTTGCAGGGCGCACATTGAGTTGCGTATACTCTCTCGCGGAATAGTAAAAGCGCAGCAGGCCATCCGGCCATTGGCAGCAGCGGCCGGCAAGACTATATTTTTGAGATAGGATGCACATCTAGCGTATACAAGTTCCGAGTCTATATCCGTCCCCGAAATGAGCCGCGAAATGCCTTTGCATTTTACGTGGTTTTGTCCAGCGTGCGTAAGGGAATTATTCGGAGGAGGGGGGGGGGAGGGTCGTTTTCGGGAAGATAATTCGAGGAGCACCCACGACCAGTGCGATATAATACACGTTAAGTTTCTACGCTCGTTTAAGTGAGTGCCGCAGTTATATCACTGTAGGAAGCCGTTGAAGCGTCCGCGGGACAAATAGATGCAAAATATTCTTGTAACAGTGTTGTTGTCAAAACAATCGTCGTAATCATCGGTATGCGACGTTTCACAACCTTTAGCTTGCAGATGCCGAGACTTGCCCTTCTTCTCTGCATGTGTATCCAACTTTCGCATTGCAGTCTTCTCAGGCAGTTGACTGATTGACTGATTGACTCAAAGTTCCCGCTCTGCCACTCTTGCACAAGCTACGTGAAGAGCGCAATGGTGCTGACTGGCGGCATGGCGCCTGCGCGGTTGGATGACTCCGATCGGCCGGCCCGCACGCGGCACAACTTTCGCCTATCCCTGAAGCTTCATGGGTGCCATCGGTGATTGACACCCGGTTGACCCGGCAAGCGGGGTCACCGCGTCCGTCGGCCCGCGCCTCGGGCGTCCTCGCGTCGCCGCCGCCGCTGGCTTCCTTGTCTCCTCGACCGCACGCTGAGGGGCCCCGTGTCGTGACTTGCCGCCCTTTTACTTGGCCATGGCTCGACCGGCGCCGTGGTGCGCCAAATGGCTGTGATGCGGTGGCGCTATGGCCTCGTGTGTAGCCTTCCATCTCTCATTTTGTTTTTCTTTTGCTTTACCTCGAAAAGAAAAAGGAAAAAACAAATGTCTGTTCATGCGCGTGTTCCGCGTTGGCTCAAAGCTTCTACTAGAAAGCATTGGCGCACGATTTACATACTTCTGGTCTATTTGACACACGCATACACACACGAATACGTGCCATTCCACTCACTCACTCACTCACTCACTCACTCACTCACTCACTCACTCACTCACTCACTCACTCACTCACTCACCTCACTCACTCACTCACTCACTCACTCACTCACTCACTCACTCACTCACTCACTCACTCACTCACTCACTCACTCACTCACTCACTCACTCACTCACTCACTCACTCACTCACTCACTCACTCACTCACTCACTCACTCACCTCACTCACTCACTCACTCACTCACTCACTCACTCACTCACTCACTCACTCACTCACTCACTCACTCACTCACTCACTCACTCACTCACTCACTCACTCACTCACTCACTCACTCACTCACTCACTTCACTCACTCACTCACTCACTCACTCACTCACTCACTCACTCACTCACTCACTCACTCACTCACTCACTCACCTCACTCACTCACTCACTCACTCACTCACTCACTCACTCACTCACTCACTCACTCACTCACTCACTCACTCACTCACTCACTCACTCACTCACTCACTCACTCACTCACTCACTCACTCACTCACTCACTCACTCACTCACTCACTCACTCACTCACTCACTCACTCACTCACTCACTCACTCACTCACTCACTCACTCACTCACTCACTCACTCACTCACTCACTCACTCACTCACTCACTCACTCACTCACTCACTCACTCACTCACTCACTCACTCACTCACTCACTCACTCACTCACTCACTCACTCACTCACTCACTCACTCACTCACTCACTCACTCACTCACTCACTCACTCACTCACTCACTCACTCACTCACTCACTCACTCACTCACTCACTCACTCACTCACTCACTCACTCACTCACTCACTCACTCACTCACTCACTCACTCACTCACTCACTCACTCACTCACTCACTCACTCACTCACTCACTCACTCACTCACTCACTCACTCTCACTCACTCACTCTGCAGATCTAACGCACAGTTTGGAACTTATGTGAAGAAGCTTTCATGAAGCGGTTAATTAATTGCTATCAAACTGAATCCGATGCGTACAAATTTCTGTATTTTGATTCCACACAACGTGTACTACTCTCATGCAATGTTTGTGTCGTACCTCACAGGTCGCTTATAATTTGTTTGATGTACTACAGCGGTAGGCCCGTTGCTATCTAGGTGGTTTAGCCCGTAGCCAGGAATTTTTTTCGGAGGGGGGGCACTTGCTGAAGGCCTTGACTATTTGAGGAAAGCACCTATTTTTGAATAATTATTTTTGGTAAAAATCGCAGTATGTACTTTATGTGACTTTTTGAATACTATTTTATTAATAGTTTTATCTTTTTATTTTTGAGATGAGTCTTCCTAATCGTATAATATTTTTATTCGGACGATTCGTCTCCATAGATTTCATTGATAAAAATAAAACAGCGTTACTCAGAGCCAAAAGTAAAAAAGACGAAGAGTGGAAGTATTCGGTTGTATTGAAGCACACTCAAGAAAAGCTTCACCCGGCGTCTGGCGTGGCCCATCAAAATTTCGGGCTACGGGCCTGTACAGCGGTCACATGTTGTGCCGAAATGCTGACACCAACTCAGGTGGACGCATATTGTGAGACGTCGACACAGCGATGTCACGAGGACGGAAGCTATGTTTAATGCATTTATAAGGATATGTGCGCATAGAGAGAAGTACGACACATCTCTAAATACGTTTAAGGCTTTTGTACTAGTTTTGTCACAGTGACTGATGCCCATTCTGGGGGATAGGCCCAGAATGGGCATTAGCTCAATGGTCTAATAATGTTAAGAAATTTAAGAGAACTAAATAAGTGATTGAACATCATGCGCATCAAGCTTTAGATATGAGCCGATATTGTATGTACATGTTTTATATCTGGATGTATTGTTTGGTTACGCAGAGCAGAGTTGCGCTCACTGGCAGTACTTTCTCGGTTGGGATTAAACCGTGCTACCCCACTCGACGTATACACCCGGAGAGCGATTTCAATAATGCTTCGCATTAAAAGAAAAAAAAAATGAAGCAGAAGAAGAAGAAGAAGGAAGAAAGGGCCAAGTGTAATGTAGTGTGCAACCCCTGACCTTTTCTCTCCTCCCCAGTTGCCCCTTTCCCTTATTATGATTATCTTTCTTTTGGTGGACGCATAAAAACACATGTACAAATCGAGGTGCACCTTGAAGGATTCCAGCTGGCGAAAATTGACTACCAGTCCTCTCCACCACGATGCGTCTCTAATAGCCCATAACGATCCGAACAAAGGGCGCACGACTAGTTCGTCTTCTCTTTCTCTCTCTCTCTCTCTCTCTCTCGTAGCCAGCGTTGCAGCTTTTGAACCAAAACCGCGTCAACCAAGTTCTTGTTAATTTTGCTAACATAGCTGCAGGCGTTTGACGCCTCTTGGTGCAATCGCTGTGTGTCGTATTATGCCGAAGGTAGAAGGTTTCGATTTAGCCGGTATTTTGATAAAAGCGAAGACGCCACATATACACTCGTAACCCTGGCTCTGAAACCATGAATGAACATGGCGGTATTATGAGTAGGGATATTTCGTCATTGATGCATTTATTTGTGTCAGATACTTGCGCAGAAGAGACGTTGATGACTGCTTTGATGTCCAGTTTTGTGGGCCTGCTCGAAGTACTCGTCGGCGAGTCTGGGACTTTCTGTCGATGTTTCACTTTTATGTCTGTCAGTTATCAGTAGGTGCTCTGCGCTTGTCTCGTGCCTTCGACGAACGTGTGGTTCTGCACCACTGCGCAAGATCCACTGCGTGACAAGAGGCCGTGAGGAATGACGGCTCATGGTTTCTTCTGTCTCTAAACCTGCATCATTGTTAAGGGGGATCCATATATATTTGAATATTCTATATTCTTAGTACGAATCGAATAGTCTTCTCTATTCAATTCGCATTTTGGTTCGAGAATTCACTATTCGAATATTCGTGGTGTTCGAATACTATGAGGGACAGCAATAGTTGCAGTCTACAGGGATAAAGGCCGATGCAAGTGGAGGCTCTACTGAATAGTTCTGCTGCGGAAGAACCGCGGTTGTTGCACAGACGAGCCAGGTTTTTGAGAGTATACACCTGGAGAAGATCACTTCTGCACTATAGTTCTCATTTTCAATCGCCCATGAATTTGTTGTCTCGATTTAGGCAAAATTATTCATTCATTCATTCATTCATTCATTTTAGGTACCCTCAATCGCGGAAACATTATAGAGGGCAGTGGGAATACAGAACAATAAATGTGCGGAAAAATTACAAACGCGGCAAAGCGCTATAAATACAAAAGCAAGTAACAAAATCACACAGGATCACACGTGTCAGAAATAACACCAATAGCACCAATTAATTATATGCCAGATGAGCGAAACCGTTATCAAAAGCCTTCAGGTAAGATCGCTCTTAAAAAAAAAAAATTGAGACACTGCGCCTGTAAAGTGAAGAGTCTGTTATTACGATATCCGCGGGTAGATGATTCCAGTCCTTCGTAGTGCGTGGTAAAAATGAATTTAGGAATGTATTAGTATTGTAGCGAATGTAGCCAACGTTATTTTGATGACCGACACGAGATGAATGGTAGGGAGGCATCGTGAGCATTTCGTTGTGTAAGGAAGGGTGATAATAGACTTTTTTGGATAAGGCAGAGCCGAAAGAGCATTCTGCGTAAGGACAGACAAGGTAGTGAAAGACAACTTTATAGCTCTTACGCTTGCAGTTCTACTGTAGTTGGAAAGGATGGATCAGTCAGCGTTATTTTGTACTAGTTCTATTGCATTATCTAAGGCGACGTGATTTGGGACCATGCTTGCACGACATTCTTCTTTCTTGGGTTTTACGTGCCAAAACCACTCCTGATTATGAGGCACGCCGTAGTGGTGGGCTCCGGATTAATTTTGACTACCTGGGATTCTTTAACGTGCACTACACGGCAAGCACACAGGCGTTTGTGCATTTCGCCTCCATCGAAATGCGGCCGCCGCGGGAGCACTATGCATTCTGCTACGTGCATCTGATGACGGGCTGTTCGTCCGTTTCACGACTGTTAGTCACGGTGCACCTGATACTATCACCTTTCATTTCTTATTCACAACCTTCTCAGTAGACCTTACATCGAGCTGTTAATATCATTAGATGTATCAAATGAATGAATGAATACTTTATTCGTTCCTGTCAATTAGGGAATGAACCCTAGACAAAAAAAAAAGCTATAAAAAGTAGCTTGAGGACATCTGGGGCTCAGAAAACAAACACAGACATATGTTATACAGGGGCGGCACGCAGGCACAACTTATGCCAGCCGGCAATAGCGAAATAAGAGTTCAAAAGGACACAAGCTGTAATATGAAATATTGGAGAGTGGAAGATCAACATAATTAAACACAAGAAAAATGCAAATAGATAATATATTCGGAAACAGTATTATTTGACACTTTATTATAATATAGCTTAAAGGAAGCTTAAAAAACGTAAATGAGCCATTTGTTGCCGAACGGACTGCACGCAACCTTTATATTTCGCGTTGTTTCGAAATTGGAAAATATCGCTATTCAGCACGCTTAATATTTCATGATGCAGAATACGGTGTTTGATCAGTCACTAACTCTACCCACGTCGTGTTTCTTATTTTAGTGCTTGCTTTTTAGCGTTACATTGTTTGTAATGTTTACTAACGGGTCCGATTAGTCAAGCCAGATTTAAATTTCGCGCGCAAGCGTTGCGCCAAAGCAACCGGCAACGATGCCTGGTCCGTGGCGCCTCCAAATGGTAGGGGAAGAAAGTGCTCTGGAGCGCCGCCTCAGAGACGGTAGGTGCGTAAGGCGATGGGTGGTGGCTTGGAGCTGGTACTCTCGGAGGCCTTGTCCGAAGAGGCACGAGTTGCTTTTGACGTTACATGGCGGCGTGCGCTGTGAGTTGAAAGTAGAGTCACTGTATAGGCTCTACAGTAACTCTATTGAAATGTGCCCCGATAGCAGCAAGGAATGAAGTCAAAAGAGATAGGTGTTATGATAATTCAGAGTGCAGTACGTGCGCTGTTGTTCGAAGACAGTTCAGGATGTCGGAGACAATTTGCCGGTGACGGCTGTTCATGCGTAGTCTGTGGAAATATAGCGCAGAAGTCATTGGGCGCGTTTTGTTAGCATTCGCAGTATCTATTCAGAGGTATGTGGAGTGAACGGCGCGCAGATTCCCTCTCGCAGTGAGTCGGCTGTTGTGCCCCAACAGCTCCAAAACGCGAGTCATCGAGAAATCTTGACCACGCTTCAGGAGAGTTCCCAGGCTTTTCCTCAGAGTCGGATCACAGCCCGTGTTCACGACATTTATCTTGGAATCTGCGCTCATTGATTGGCCGGCGCACGAATGCCGTCCCCTTTTTATTTTAATATTTATTTACAAGATGCTGCAGGCCAAGGTGTGGCTAGTGTGGCCCAAGCAGGAGTGGAAAATTGTTTAGTACATAGACCGAAGTATACATAAACCAGGACCACGAATTATGACGATACCATCCTTTTAATGCTATGAAAACCATAATATCTGCTCATGCTGAAATTACACATACGAATTCCAGGTCGTGTAATAGGCGGCACCATTATTGTCAATATTATTATTACCTTTTTTATTATTACTATATACGTATGCGTGCGCCAGCACTCAGAACTTAGGGTTGTTCCTGGGCACGTTAACTGCTTCCTTACCGGTCCCGACATAATCGATCAATTTGATCGATGGTTTTTGGGTAGGTTGTTAAATATTGCAGTTGAAATTCTTTCATGAGCAACCTCATGCACCGTATTAAATGACGACTGCATTTTAACTACTGGTCAAATTTGACAATTCTCGGCTGAAGTACATTTTCGGTTCAACACATGTCGGCTCATTTCTCATTGGGGAGTCTGGAAAATTAAAACTTCGACAGGAGGTATCTTCAAAACCAGTATTCACTGCTATCAGCACTACCCCAATCAAATAATGCAAAATTTGAGCATTGTTCTACTCGGCAACATAATTTTTAAATGTCAACAACAGCAAATACACAGAACCTTCTGCTTGGTTCTCTGATTTTTCGATCTGACGTCTGCGCTGTTATAACGCTGTCTCAAACATCGGTACATGCTTGGGAAGTGCGTATTGTTTTGATGATTGTTTTCGATTAATATCAAGTGGCAACATTATTTTATCTCGCCGTGGCTTGCATTTATCCATAAGCGTTTTGACACCGTATGTACAATCGCGACCAAATGTTTGGGGACCACGGCACCAGCAAAAAATTTAAATATGTTCAAGCGCAGCTCCGCCGCCTGGAATTGGTTTAATACATTGTATCGGCCAAACGCGTACGCTTGCGCACTTGATTTCAGCCGGAATGCCCCGGCTGCAAAACAAAAATTAGAAATCGTGGCACCTTTGGTCCCCAAACTTTTGATCGCGACTGTACAACTTATTACGAGCTATCCTTCCCGTCGGGTGGAGTATTCATTCACACATGAGCACGTATGGTCCATTTCAAACCTACCTTCGACAGAAGCCTGACTAGCATGTCTAATATACTTTCTGAACGCCGCCTGTGCAAATGCCCTGATCGTTACTGAACGATACTGTGCATTGCTGTACAGTAATGTACAACTGCTGTAAAAAACACGTGAAGGCTTCAGTGCCAGTTCAAGGAAACGACTATAACCAGCTTGCTTGCACAGAGAAGCTGATCGAACAAAATAATCAAGTATTAGAAAGCTTGTGCATTCACCCGAACCAGACAACAATTGCATTGCGGTCCCAAAAATGCACTATAAAAATAAAAAAAAAATAAAAAATAAGAAATACAGGTGCTTGCTAAAATGAGTAAACACAAACGCTCCCTGCACATGAGGCGCTTGCCTGTATTCGCATTTGCGAAGCCATGGCTTTACCGCGTAACATGCGCATCACTAGGATAATAGTCACGCCATCAAATCTGCATAGTATTTTTTTTTTTTTTTGCGTGGCATAACTTACAGAAGCTGGGAAGTAGGAGGCGCATATATTGTATACTTCAGATTTTTTTTTTTTTTTTTTTTTTTTTTTTTTTTTTTTTTGCTCAGTACGTCTACTCAAAATAGCAAATTATTTTCCTTGATGTACCTTGGGGTGCTTCTTTGAAGTTTCACATAAGTTATCCATAACTCCC
Organism: Dermacentor silvarum; assembly: GCF_013339745.2. Classification (NCBI taxonomy): domain Eukaryota; kingdom Metazoa; phylum Arthropoda; class Arachnida; order Ixodida; family Ixodidae; genus Dermacentor; species Dermacentor silvarum. The sequence continues at coordinate 50,651,825 of NC_051154.1, read as the reverse complement.
TGAGCAATAATTTCTGTTTTACTTCCATTCAAAAGACCAATGATCAGATAAAAATTGAGTGTTTCACGGTATACGGTGCGACTAATACGTCTAGAAATATGGCCCTCATAAAATCACCGAAAGTAAGTACAATTCCAGCGGTTAGGAAAGAGTTATATGAACAAATGATTGAATTATTATTATTATTATTATTATTATTATTATTATTATTATTATTATTATTATTATTATTATTATTATTATTATTATTATTATTATTATTATTATTATTATTATAGTTCAGTAGCTTGCGCCAGTGCATGTTCCAACTTTGTCCGCAATTTATGCTGTTGTTTTCTAACGCCTGCAATGATCATGACATAAAAAAAATTACTATCAAACCACTCAACCACTTGTAAAATGGGGACGAAACGCGTAAACATAAATGTGACATGCACAGAAATATGCGTTAGAGTATGGCATAATTTCTCCTTTCTGAGAACATTGAATTTCTGCCGATGTTGCGCAGTGGCTATGACGTCCTGCTACTGAGCACGAGGTCGAGTGTTCGATTCCGGTAGCGGCTGGAGCATTTTGATGGGCGCGAAATGCTAAAATACCCCCGCACCGTGCTTTGGATAAAGTACCGCGGATGGTCAGCATTAATCCGCGGCCCTCTTCCACTACGGCTGCCGTCATGTAACCCACTCTGCAGTTTCGGGACGATAAACCTCGTAATTTAACTTTTAATTTAATTGCCCAGCCCTCTAAGATCGTTTGTCATTCAGAGAGTCAAATTGGAATATGTGGTTCAATGAATTACTCTGTTTCCTTAAGCGCTAATTGACGCATTGACCCGTCTCTCCTGTATATCTTGCTCCACATGTCATATAGGAATGTCGTACATAGCAGCTTTATGACAGGTCGTGAACAGTGTGACGTGGTGAACTGTACACGAACCCCGTGTGCCGTCTTTATCCAGTTTTTGTTGTACAGCTGCACACACTCTTAACTTGTTGAGTGCACTAAACACGACGTCAACTCCGTACTTGCTTGCTATCTTCTTCAATCTGTGCCAAAAGCAATGCACATACGGAAGACAGCCTACTTCTTTTACTCTTCTGTCGGCGTCCTGCTGTGCGGCATTCCTAGACGTATACTGTCTTCCGGAAGATTCTGTCGTATATTCTTCCCAAAACAGCAACGGGAACCCAGCTGCTGTTAGTCTTGACCTTCGCGCTTTTCATAACTATGATTTCACACTACAACTCGCCCACATCGCCATTTTGATGAAGTTATCAGCGTCTGACTTCGCCATTTTCACTGTGTGTAGCCACAACAAACATATTCAACAGCAACAAACATATTCTGTCCAAGTTTCTAATGCTCTTTTATTGACGTTCAGCGTTCCAAGCCTCACTAATTAGCCGTGTATATACGTGTGCGTAATTATAACGACCTTCTAAATGGCCTGTCGTGGCGTTTCTCAACTACTCGTCCGCCACCAAATTTCTAATCTACGCTTGCTTACGTTCGGGGCGTCGATGTTTATTTCCCCACACCTAATATCTTTAAAGCCTGAGGCATCATGAAGACCGGCTGCATTTCTATCTGCCTTTGCGTGGCTAGTGACCTTCAAACAACATATATCCAATTGTTTCCGCGGTATTTTTTTAATACTTCGCTTTCTGAGAGAGAGACTTCCCTTTAGCCTCACGATAACGCTCAGCGCGCGGATACCGGTCGAACAATGCGCGATGCTGACATCGTATCTGATGCCGGCCTGTAAATGCCAGTATAAATACTCTTTGTACAGTTGGTGGAGGTTTTGGGTACACATGAACAAATTTTAACGGCTCCATCTTCCAGTTGGTAGGTATTGGTGGGCGGGTCTTAGTGTTCAAAAAGAGGAGGAAAGTCTTGAACGAGGAAAAGCCGTGGACATCGCAAGCGTCTCACCTTTCGGTGGATAGCTGTACTATTCCGCGGCCAAGGAATGACAGGAGAATAAGAAAAAGGCAAGGGTGACTAAAAACAAGTATATATAGTACGCTCAACGAAACCCTCCGGTCCTTGGAAAGCATTTTTTTTTTCTGCCATATCTTTATCTTTTCGCCAAATTCAGTCGCCTGCGGATGTCACGTGTAAACCTCTCGATTTGTTGGAATCTCTATCGCTCTTCTGTCGCTTATTCAAAGAAACGAAATGTGGGCAACCAACGTCATTTCGTGGCATCGAACGCCATTTGATGTATACATTCAATCCGCTGCATGCTTTCGAAACATTCTGAGTATAGGCGTGTTTGAGGTTTGCCGGGTACTGCCCCGCCTGTCACTGCGTCTCCACCTTTGTGTGGCCTTCTCAGCTGCGGTCTTCTTTTCCTCAGATTCGAGCGTCACTTCGTCTTGGAGTATTCCACGAGGAGGCTCTGCTTCCATTCGTTTCACATGGACACACTCGTTCGGTTGTCGCCTGTGTCGAAAATATTTTAATATAACTAGGGCACTGGCGAATTTGATGATTGTGTGAAGGGCCCCTTATTCGAGAGATCAATATTATTTTGCTGCCTGACTTCATGTTTCTCGAATACTTTGAATGCACAAAATGTTTTGCCATTGTGACCGAAGGAAACTGCTAGAGCTTGGTTGCCTACAGCATTTATGTAAATTAATGATAGTTGCATATAGCAGCATCGCCACAACCATTCCGGTTAATTTTTTCTCCTCCTTCTGCTAGTAGTCTGGCGATGTCCGCGGAGTGGTGGTTTCGTGAAGTAAGGCAGTCGGAACTCCCATATTCATGGTTGAAGACATTGTGGATTTTGATATTGCACTCTAAATTTGTCCCTAAGTATCTTATTTTCCCGTGTCATCTGCATTTTACATCGCATTTTTTTATCTATTCTTTTTTCTTTTCTTGGTCGTTCGCAGTTTATGCCGACTATACAGCATACGTCACACTATACAGCATACGTCATGTGCAGCCTCGCCTTGCGTGCTTGAAATCGTTTCTGAAAATTATAAACCTAGCTTCAGTTGCCACCCTTCTCTTTCCAATAATTAAGCACTTTAATATAGGTTAGTTATCCTGAATGTTCGACTGCCCACAACAGTCCACTTCGACGACACGTGGGCAAGACACTCCGTGAAAACAATGTACGTGCGAGCGATGTGTCTTCGGCAAACTATACTTCTCTTATATGCCTGATTCAAACGTAGTTGAGTGTTTTGTTACAATAAAATTAACGCTGTTGGAACCGGGCGTTTTTATCGCTGTAGTGCGCTTATCAGATTTTACGTTCGTATCTCCAATCACGGCATACCTATACGTCTTACAGAAACCGTCTGTGCGCTTCACGTTGGCAGCATAGCGGAGCTTTTTTAATGGAGGTAACCATTCTGTGGATCACAAACGTGTCTTCACATAATGTCATCTGTCTGTCATTAAAACGCCTTTGCTATAGAGAAGGAAAAAAATTCAAGGGGCACTTAGTTATCCCTACGTGGATGGATGCAAAAGCATTGCGACCACCAAAGGTCGAGGGTTCTACTCCCATCGAAGGTCGTGGGTTCGAGGGCCTTAATAAACTATCCTAATTAAACATGTACCTTAATTAACTCTACCATAAATAACTACACCTTAATTAACACCAAAGGTCGAGGGTTCGAGTGTCAATGAACTCTACCTTCATTAACTGTGTCTTAATTATCTTCGCCTTAATACCAACGGTCGTGGGTTCCACTCCCACCATTGTTCGTGGGTTTGAGTACCGTAATGAACGCTATCTTAATTAAACCTGCCATAATTCACTCTGCCTTAACTGATATGATCAACTGCCTCGATTGGCTCACTTGGGCTCGCTTGACTTTTTGGACCATCGTGGTCACGCCTACGCCGACTACACCGGATTTTCCGCCTCATGAGCCATATAATTCTTTCGCATTAAAATCTGCGGTTGGCAATCATGACTTCACAGCTGCGTACTTATGGCCCGTGTGATGAGAGTGCGAGAGTGCATGAAAAGGTTATATATAATCTGTGCGTGTGTGTGTGTGTGTTTGTAGCCAGAGTCATCGTGTGATGAATTATAAAGTTGGAACACTTGCCAAAGGGAACGCCGGTGAATGGGCAGCCCCTACACATTGCAAATTGACGTAAATGCAGTGGTCAGAGGAAACGTGGGTTCTCCTTGGCTATCGCGATTACATCTCGTTCGCTCTTAAAATAGTGATCAAAGAGTTTCCAAGATTTGCTAAGCTATTTGAGCGGGAAATAGCAACCTGCAATACATGCTGCAGTTTATACAGGTGATGTATATGATATGGTGAGCACCGTCCTCACAGTGATGTACGGTATCAAAGGACAATGAGACGCAATGACTCCAGCAGACTTCCCCATGCGGCTCTAATCGAGGGCAGAGTGGCCTGGTCATATTCGGCAAAGGCTGTAGATATCTAAGTGTCCGGATCAGCTTACGTTTCCTGTAACATTGCCTTGTAGTAAATAATAATCTTGAGCATGAGCTTATCACTGTGAAAGTATAGGACTTATTGCATTATTTTCCCCCACCTGCAGTTGATCCCCAATCTGCCGTCGTCCTTTACACATGTGCTCTATAGTCGTCTTCCGCGTGGTCACTTAGCACCATACGCGGTTTCTGCTGCTGAGCAGGATGTCGCGGGCTTGATCCCAGGCTCGCCGGCCGCATTTTGACGGAGGGCGGATTGGCAAAACGCTGTACCGATCACTGGGCAAGAGCGCCCTTGATGAATAATATTAAACTTCGGACACTAATCTGATAGACCTCCCTGCCTTTCCCGTTTGTGCTTTCTCTAAGCGAATTATCGTCATCCGCCCCCCCCCCCCCCTTTTTTTTTTCGAACAACGTCATGAAATATCTTAAATGGTTCGCTGTTTTAGGGAAAAAAAAAACACACACATACTTTATTACTATCAACTGCGTGCGTACGCGCTGGTCAGTCACATGGGAATGAAAGATATACAGGTCAATGTAGAGCAATTACTCGGCATTTGTCCATGAAATAGTCTCTGGCATTAACACCTTCGTAGACCCGCATTGTCCAAAGTATTTCCCTTGCAGACCCGCAGCCAGCTCACTCACAGGAAACGTCCACTTGCTAGGCGCGCACGTGCGACGTCGCAGGGTTTCGGCCGAGTGTGCGCGTAGTTGGGCCTCCGTGACCACTCGGACCTCCGTCGTGGCCGAGCCTGCGAGCGCGCACAGGGTCACTGAACTCGGCCGCTTATCCGCCACGGTGCTGGGCTGACTGCCGCTCCCGTTTATGCCCTTCGAGACTGCGTGATTCGCACCGGGTTCATTGTTTTTCTGCGGCGTGTACGCTGGCGAATCGTTCCATTGTCTCGGAGCAAACGTCTCGACGAGGTGGCCTAGACGTGCTCGATGAAGACTTCGCAGTCGCTGGCGGTGCCCGGCCGACTGCTGGAAGACCTGACGCTGGCACCGGGCGCGGGACCGAAGAGCGACGCCGAGTCGGTCTTTGTTCGCGGGAGGGTTTGGCTCGTCTTGGTCTCCCCCTCCTCTCGGGAGCTCTTGCCGAACGTGCGGAAGCTGAGCCTCTGGCTCGACCTGCCTATTGTGTCCCTCCGAGGCGTGGTCGACGACCTTGGGATGGGTGGCGGCGTTTTTTCTCTCTCCTTTTTCTTCACGGAGGGACTGTATCTGCTCTGGAAGAAGTTGTTCGCCTTGGCACGCCGCTTCCGCGATGACGACCGCAGGCAACTCTTGGGCAGTGTCTTGGAGCCGCACGAGTACACCTGCACTTTTTTCCCGTCGAGGTACTGGATGCAGTTCGAGTTGAGGTAGCCCTGTCCCAAGGCGAACGCTGCAGTGGGCGTCATGTAAGCGCCTTCTTCGTTGGTCGAGTGGCTCTTCGTCAACGACAAGTAGTTGGCGTCTTGCGTCGTTGTCTGTTTTGGCTGTAAATAGGGTACAGAATTGGCGAAGTGCTCCGATTTAACGCGTCGCGGTGGCTTGCGTGTTATGGTCAGGTCCTCCCACGGTGAGTATTGCAAATTGACGGACTTCTGTGTCGAGGACGGCGGCGGAGGAGGAGGGGGCGGTGGTGGTGGCGGCGGTGGTGGGAGCGGGGAGCGTGGTGGCGGCGGTGTGTGTGGCGCTTCCGGCAAACTCCTGGGCCTTGACCGGATGGTACTGTTGCAAGTTTGGCGGCGGGAATCGACCATGGGCTCCGTGTCTTCGTAAGCGGAGTTGTGCACTGGCACTAGCAACTTTACAGAGTTGTCGCTGCTGTGGTACGAGTTGTCCTTTTCTGGAGTACCACGGTTTGCGGCGTCAGCAGGCTTCAGCTTGTTTTTCACTTTCCGGAAGCAGTTTCCGAAAGTCTTTCGCGGAAAGCAGCAGCAGATAAGAGCCACCACAACGGCTGTGGTGGTGGTCGATACTGTGGTTACAACCGCAATGGTTTTAATTGGAATAGCTTCGTTGGCGGACTTGGTGGTTGTTTCCTTGCAGGTCATTGTAAGCTGACCGTCGTCTGACTTCGCTACTGATAATAGGTGGCTAGGGACCTGCTTTGTGTAGCCGGGCACTTGATCCATATTGTCTTCGAGCACGGAATCCATTGCTATCAGGCATATGTCGTACGCTGTGGAGGGATCTAGGTCGGCAACCGTGTATGAATAAGTGCTGTTGTATTTGCCGTCGCCGTTGCTGTCGGATATTTGTATTTCCGTGAAGTTGTGGCTTCCGAACTTCCTGACTAGGATGACCCACTCGCGTGGCAAAACTTGTTCTTCAGTCACCTTGGCGAGCACGGAGCGCTTTGAAAGCCCTTGCAGCGCGGACACTCTCCAGCGCACAGTGACCGACCTAACGGAAGACCTCATGGCGAGCAGTATGGTACGCGCTTTCTTGTGGTGCGGCAGCGGTGATGTGACCTGCAGGTTGACAGTGACTACTGACGTGGTCAGCTTGGTCGCGGGCTGCGCGTGGCGCCTGGTGCGCCCGGTGTGGCACTTCTTGGGGTCCATGAGGTACGGCACTAACGGCGGCTGCTGCTGGATGCCGACGCACACGACGTACGCCGTGTCCGGCTGCAGGCCGCTGATGATGTCCGTGAAGATGGCCTCGTCGCCCGTCGTGTGCGTGCCCTCCCGGCCTCGAGGATGGGCGGTCATCATGTATGGGCTGCTGCTCTCCTTTCGGTACAGCAACGTCCAGCGCAGACCTGCGCCAGCAAATGCAGACGGGTGTCACACACTTCTGCTGAGAGAAATAACTGTCTCACAGATTAAACGCTGATCCAGCCGAAATAGCAAAACTATGACTTTCTGATAATAAGGGATGCTAGCAGTATCTTTAATTGTTAGTTTTCGTGGTCCAGACAGCTTCAGTAAAAAGCAATAGACGATCTACGTTTAAATCTTATATGAGTTGAGGTAAACAGTGTGCGTTCATCTCTAGCGAACATTATATATCTGACAAAAAAACCGGACATTGCATAGTTAGGACGCCTTGTGCTTTAGTCTCGCCTTTCGTCTACTGAGCTGTTTCGGCTGTGAAATGTTGGCGTATCGGGCTTGTGGTTTCTCAGTTTATGCGAGCAGTATCACGCAACGAAAACCTCCAGCGACGCGCATTCTATACTCGAAACGTTTTTGGCGAACCCCACGTCTAGAAGTTGCGATGGAAGGCGGTGAACTTCCTGGAGAAAATTGCCTGCCCGTTAGTGGTTTCAATAGGCACTCGATTGGGCCTTTGAAAGGATTGCGTGATCACAATTTCCCGTGTGCCGTTCGAATCGCTTTAGACGCGTGTGATTGATCGTCATTCTTGCGTTTGCTGAGGTGTTACGCGTGCCATTGTCCCGTGTTCAACTAACTTCGTGCTTGTCGGAAGTCGCTGTTTCTTCTGACGTGTAATAGCGACACTTGATCGAAGCGCGTCTTTACTGCTGGAAAGTGGAGTAGTCGGCGATTATTTAGTTTAAGAAAAATCGTATACGTCATACACTGAGCGCATCACCATTGCTACCCTTGCGATGTCGCGGGCCGAGGAGAAGCGAGTATACCTATGTACGCTAAGAGCATTACTGGTTTCTTTTTGCGCGCATGGCGCCGCCTAGACGCGAAGTTTCAAAGTTGAGAGGAGCGAAGTTCTTTTATTGCTTATAACAGCATTGCGGACATTTCTTCCTCTCCTGAGAATGCAGTGTATAGTCTGGTCTTCAGTCGCCGTGCTCCGTGAACGTAGACCTTTCACTTGCACGCTCAATCTCCAAGCTGATCGCGTTTGCGCGAGAAGCGCACAGTGTTGCTATAGGGATGCGTGAATACGGAATCAGATTCCTGACCTTCCTCCTCCGCCTGAAGCCACTGCGCCTTGTGGGGGCCCTTAATAATCAAGTGGTCATGCCTCTGTGGCGCACTTGATTGATCGGCAGAGCCTCTTCACATAAGGGACGCGCGCACGGAGAGCGTTTTGCCGCGGGGATGACAAAAACCTCGCCCCCCTCGAGTCTTGGTAGGGCCGTGTCCGCCCGCCCGCTAATGAGAGCGCCGGCGCGCCCTTGGCCCAGGGGTGGGGAGCGGGTGCGCAGCGTTCTACATTGTCTCGGCCCACTTAGCATGCTGGCGACTGCGAGGGGCCGCTGGGCGGCGGCGCGTAATTGCCACGGCTCCTCTTCGCGCCGCACGCTGTGAGAAGACGAGAGCCGCCGCCGCTGATAATCTGCCCGGAGTCGTACTAACTGCTCCCAAAGATTCTCTGCGACGCATGGTGGCTCGAACTGCGGTGCCGCATCGTGGCCCTCCCTGCCTGGTATTGGGTGGCCACCGTTGTAGATAGCCACAGTCCCGCACTTGCTTCGTCCATGCTCGAGCGTCTGGTCTTTTCGCCCTGCCGCCTGTATAGTCTACGAGGTTTAGCGCTTTGTTATTGCGATAGCAATTATATGGACACTTCTACCGGATTCTACTCTGCCAACAACCGCGCTCGTCGCTCGCACCGTCTCTTATCTCCACACGGCTCTGACCTTTATGCGCTGTGCATTCGCCGCTCAGTTTCCGTTGAAGCGATAGACCGTGCGTACTAACTTCGCCCGCTGCGGCTTATATGCGCTTGCTGCCAGCGTTTTGACAGTCGTTGTCTGCAGTCATTCAGTGTGATCTATTCATGTTTGTTTGTGCGCGCTCACACCACGCTTGTTCAATCAGTTAGTAACAGTCGGGCCACATTTTCCAACGCACGCTACACATGCAATGCTGCCCGGATCGGCAGTGCAGCGCTACAGGTGTGTCCCTTCGCACGCGCTGCCCACGGGAAGCGCTTCTCATCAACACCACCGTTTCACACGCGCCTTCTCGTGGTCATCGAGTCTCTCTTCAAGTCGGTCTACTTACGCCGCAGCACACCTGCTTACTTAATCAGCTCATGTTTACTACAATTCATATTGCTACCAAAGCCGCTCACCTTACTTCGTATGACATTGCTGTGTTGCTATCGCATTCATTGCTTCGCCCTTAGGGCGAAACTGTGACATTTTTTCTTTTCCCGCCTCTCACGGCAGACGATGGAGTGTGTCTGTCGGCGCTGAGGAGACAAGCATGATACTTTCGTCGTCGATGCTGTGTACTCGACAGCTTGCGTAAAAAGTAAACACGCCGCGAAACGGAGTGACGGGTCATGCTATGGCGCTGTTAATCATTTTGACGAAATTACGACCCGAACATAAACGTTTGTAACGTGACACGTCTTACAATTATCAACATGATAGTGGCGTTTACCCGCTCCCGAAACAACGTTCGTTTCTTTCTTACCTGTATTTAGTTGATTGTGGTGTCTACTATAAGGTGAACTGCCTGCACGTTGTTTGTAGCTGCTGGCGCCCACCGTGGGCAAAGTGTGGGCCCAATTTGTCCCAAGTGGTCATGACTTAATAGCTCACCGGTACAATTCGTAAATTGAAATATATGGGCCGTAAAGTAATTAGATTAAAAGTTAATTAGCGAAATTGTAAGTTAGTCGATTATGAATTTCGATTTCCCGTAGAAATAATGTTAAAATTCTAGGGTTTTACGTGCCAAAACCACGATTTGGTTATGAGGCATGCCGTAGTGACGGACTCCGGATTGATTTTGACCGTTCTTTAACGCGCACCCAATGCACTGCAAATAATGTCCGCCTTTCCGAGTAAGCCAGCTCAAGAAGTATAATTGTGCCACGTGCCACAGGCGATGTTTTCAAAATTCTCTTACGGATTAAAAGACAGCACGCGAGCGTATAACGTCGTTTGTATTTTTTTTTTTTTTTTTTTTTGCCGCACGGTAACGGCATGCATGATTTTGTTGCACCGGAGCCACGTGGAACATCCGGAAGTGGAACTAGTGTTCATGGACCGCGTTCTGTAGAATCCTCACAGCCATGTGTGCCTTGGTCGCAGCGTCAAACGCATTTCATTTCGCGACCCTGATAAGTTTAGAGGCCATTCCCTAGCGTATGCATGCATTGCGGTTCCGAATAAACGCACTTGGTAGTCAGCGCCTAGTCCTGTCCTCTCCTGCTTGCCCCGTTTGTCGCGCTGTATTTCCGTCGTGATGTCAGTCCTGTGATCGACTTGGAAACCTCGGAAGCTGTTCTCGAAGAACACGAGCTTGTGCCGGTGTTAAACTATATACCGTGATCGCGAAACGGGGCTTCCTCTCGTCGCGCTTACCTTTGTTGGCGACGCTCCAGGTGACGGTGAGGCTGGTCTCTAGGCTGGTGAGCGCCAGCAGCGCGTGCTCGCTGAATCCCCGCAGGCGGTACCCGTAGAGGCGCGTCAGGTTGCCGTGCCAGCAGAGTGCCTCGGGTGTGATGGAGCTCAGCGAGCGGCCCCGGTATCCCTCGGGGCTGGCGCACGGCGGCAGCCGTACGCGAGGCGCCGGCCCAGAGTGCAGCTCTCGCAGCCACAGTGCCCCGCAGTCGCACCGCATCGGGTTGCCTGCGGTACGAGCAGATGCGCCACGTCCTGATCTGATCTGAACCGCCGGTTCTGGAATTTGGCAGCATAATTGGCTGCAGGAATGCGCTGCGTTAACTACGTCTTCCACTTTGCGTATATGTTGATTGTTTCACGACGCACTTTATTCTTCTCGAAAGGATCCCGGCTTCTTCCGCAAACGATTGACAGGGATGAGTCGGTCAGTACTAACGACAATGTTAATTACATAGTCGTTACTTGTTTCTAAAGCGAAGGCCTGATTGTGAACGTGAGTCTGCGTTCTCCACAGTTCGCGGAAATGAAGGAAAGGCGCGAAAAAAAAAGGGGGGGGGGGAAGGAAAGCGAAGAGAATACAGTTCGCCATCTAAGAAGGTTGAGGATCGCTTTCGAAAAAGAAGTAGGAAACTATATACAGTGAAACAGCTCATAATAAACGCAAAGGAAGGGCAGACGAGATGTTATCTTCGCCGAATTATGTTACGCGAATAGGTCTTCACCGCGAATACGAGGCGCATGCTTTTCCACAACACACAGATGCAACTGCCGCGGCACCCTGACAGACTGCGAAAAACTAACGAGCACAGTATGCGTGGCCTATCTCTGCAAGCAAAAGGTAACTGCGAAGCCAGTGTCGACGTTCGATGTAGCCAATGTCTTCAACGACGGCGTACAGCAAACGAAGTTGATGCCTAGCCACTTGCTCTCTGCGTTTCTTTTTTTCCTGTGCACGCGCCAGGTGCGGACGCTTGTCCCGGAGGGCGCAGCTGCATGCGCTTTTTTGACAGGGATACACCGCTTTGAGGGAATTGCTCATTTCCCAATGACGCGAACATGACCATGAGCTTTCCCGGTCGCATGATGTAACCATCACCCAGATTTCCCCCTAGGTAGGATGTTTCGGCGTGCTTTATATAAGTTGACCAAATTGTCAAAAGTTTACTAAATCTTGTTCATTTTCGCGAGTGAAGTAAGGTTACTCCAGTGCGCACACGCCTGCACATTTTTCTGACTGCAGAACAAGGGCAAAGGATATACGTACTGGACATTACTCAGGCTGCTTATAAACGATATCGGACCATAGAGCTGTGGTTAAGCAACAGCTGGGCAGCTGAGGGCGGGAGCAAAAGCGAGATAAGCAAAGAATGCTTCCAAGGCGGAAAGCCAGAGGGATGCAAAAGGCAAAGAAAACTGATGCTTGCCGCGGCTGTCTCGGAGTGGGCGCATTCAGGGCGTGCTCGGCCCGCGTGTTTGCTTCTTCGTTGTTGAGGCGAAAGAAAGCAAAGGCACGCACCCGGTCCTTTGTAATGTAGCGTGTAGTTTGTCGCGCAAACCGGTTGCGGAGACAAAAAGAAGAAAAAAAAGAACGAAACAAAGGGCCGCCTGGTGCTGCTCTTATGGCAGCGCAGCAGCAGGGGAAAAGCAGGTTAAAGTAGTTGCGCAATGTCCGCGTCCGACTAAAGCGTGCGCCCTCTGGGACGACGGCTCTTGTTTCCCCGTCTTCTTTTCGCGAGGGTTTCAGGACAAACGTGCCTTCCGTGACTGGCACCTAGCTTCCGAAGACGAATTGGCGCCTTCAGACGAGCCGTCTCGGGAAGATTCGTGCACTGCGATCGGACACGGTCTGTCTAGGTTTGCGCTCGGCGACATGCGAACCGCTGACTGTGTTGCGGGGCCACGAAGGTCGACGAGACCAGTGTCCATTCTGCTATAAAAACATGTCCATTCGCATCATTATTCCCAAGCTGTGGGGTGTCCTGGAATCGATAACAAGTGCACGTGTGCTGATGAACAGTTGAGGTTCTTTAGCCCTTAATTGGCACTTAATGTGTTGAGGTTTAGGAAACACAGATAGTAACAAAATCAGCGATCGCAATAAAAGGTCACGCGCAAGCTCTGCCGCCCGTAAAATAATGACAACTTTGAGCCCTTACGTTGCGGACGCTTGCAACCGCTTGGGCGGCGTTTTATACATCCAAGTCTGCCACGTGTTTGAAGGGAAGGTGTAGCTCGGGAGCTCCTATTTAATTAAATCAATGGGAATGGATAAATCACTTTCTCTTGGCAACCACTGCCGCGCTTTTGATTAGGTTTGTTGCATTTAAAAGAAATTAAAAATCTAGTGACTGTAGGAAGTTGATTCTTTATTTAGGCCGTCACTTCTTTTAGAAGTAGTGTTGAATATAGCAAATTTGTCAAAATATCAGTGATTTACTTTACAAACCTGGAACTCAGCAATGAAAAACGATATCACAATTCTGTAAGCTGCACCTAATAATACACCAAAAGCGGACAAAATTGACATATAATACACCGCTTGAAATTTGTGAGTAGTACTTATGCAAAACCCTTGTAAACATTTTAACAAATTAACGTAAGCTGTAAATTCATATATCGAATGCGTCCGCTTTAGACGCTCTAACGGATGCAGTTTACATAGTTGCGATATCTATTTGGCGCAGGGTTTCTGGATAGGTAAACTTTTTTTTAACACTGATTTTCGGCAATCTTTGTAAAAATTGTAGGCCCTAAATCAACATTTTGCTTCCTACAGTCACTAGAATTCAACTTTCTCTCTCAATTGCAAGAAACTTCATTCAAATTGGTCCCGCAGTTGTCTCATAAAACCGTTTCTGCGTTTTACATGTATTTAAATAAAGGAAATACGCGCGTGTCAAATAATTGCTTAGATCAACAATGAACAGTGAACATTTTTACGGCTGCACGGAAATGGGGGACTTCAGATTTGAGCGTTGCGGAGCGTCGGTAAAGACTCTCCATCCAAGTGTGTGTGTGTGTGTGTGTGTGTGTGTGTGTGTGTGTGTGTGTGTGTGTGTGTGTGTGTGTGTGTGTGTGTGTGTGTAAGCGATGGTCCAAGTGTGTTGCATTAAGGACAATATCACTTCCAACCAACTCTGCGTTACGCAGTGTGCTGCACTACCTGATTGCAACTCTTTTTTTCTCATTGTAATGCTGTTTTCACAGAGTAGATATTTAACCTGATAAGTGATAATTATGACAAGTAATTAAAGTCAACTGGAAAAGCGAACAGATTGTCGCATTTTCACGTAGTTTCAGTAATGAGTTGGAACACTTCTTTCTGGGGCACTTGCGTGGGGAAGGCAATACCACCAACTATCTTCGGATGCTGGATTCTTGTTTCTCTTTGCAGCTGGGTTTGTCTCTTCGAAACATTCGCACGCTTTCCAACGACCCAGCGGTTGATTAGTTTGGTTGCACTGTCAGCTGCGCAATTTCAAATTTGGGCTCGTAGGGGCTCAGCAGCGTGTGCTCCTCGCTCGCTGTCGGGTAGAGAACGAATAGTAAATCAATAAATAATAAAAAAAATTGTGTGTGTTGTAGGGGGGGGGGGGGGGGGGTTCTTTCTTATTCCCAGTGGTGGCGCTTTTTTTGGCTCCCTGAAGATGGCGGAGGAGGTGTGGGAGGGTCGGGTCACATTTTCGGCGCGCGACGGCGGCTGCGCGAATGTGTGTGCCGACGTAATAGCACTCGCTCACGTTCTGCCGCCACCGTCGCGCGTTCTTTGTGTTCGTGACACGTTTTGCCTGAGGGAGGCTGTCGTTTTTGGCCGCGGCGTTTTCGTCTCGCCTGTGCGAAGCGTCGGCGATGCCCCTGGCCTGCTTCTCGCCGCCGCTCCCGCGCAGCCTTTCCCTGGGCCCGGCCGGCGCCTTCCCCGCTCTGCGGACAGGAGTGGCCGCCGCCGCCGCTAGCATTGCGCGCTGTTGCGTGCAGCAATTGGAGACGCGGTTGTTATAGGGGCCGTTGCGGCCGACGTATACTTTGGTCCTTTCGCCGGCGTTGCGGAGAAAATCAGCATATCGGGCGCTTCATGCGGGTGCTGGCAATTTTCGTTCGATGTGCTCGACTCGCCGCAGTGCCGGCGGTGGCAAGTCGCCATTGGGCGGCGCCCCTTGTCTGTCTGCTGGAGCACAGAGGCCGCCCTTGTTGCGACTGGATGTTCTTGGAGCCGGATAGCCCGAAGCGGGTCACTTTTGCTTTTTCCGTCTCGCGGCAAAGCGAACAAAGCGCGGGATGCGTTCTTTGAGCACAGCGACCCGCCGCTGTGAGCGCGTGTGCGCCGCCGAGTCGCGCTCGCCCCGCGCCAGAGAATGCACTGTTGCGTAACCGGTACGCGCGGATTGCCGCGCAGTATCGAATATGTTTGCTTTATTTTTGCCACCCGAGTGACTATAATAGACTCGTGGTCGAATCGTGAACGGTGACGGCAGGCCCACAAATCGTCGAGTGAAGAGCGGTGTATGTCAGCTGAATGGAACATCATCTCCGAGATGTCGTAATGCGATAATACGAAAGTTCCCATCTCGCTTGATATTGATATCTTCGCTGTTTAGCCGTAACCTTCGCGAGTAATTTCGAGCGCCGCTTCGCTGGCTGTTGTCTGCCGCCACAGGTAATGATATCTCTGGGAACTGGAGCGCAGGCAAGCGGCAAGGCAGTATACTGCTGCAGGCGCCTTCCTGCTGAGTTGCGTCGATCCCGGGAGACGCTGCATGGCGCCCAGCCGGATGCTTTCGCGCATTCGCCGAGTGTGGGCTCCTCCCCTCCTCTCTGAAGCGGCCCCATCACGTTCAGCCCTTCGATGTGCGCGCAATTCGTTAGCGCATGCAGATATCCCGAGCGGCAGTTGCTTTTGATGCCGGCCTGTCTGCGACGCCGTGCGGCTCATCGCGCCCGGGGCAAGGGTCCTTCCTCGCTGTCAAGCTTTCTGAGCTCGAGGCGTCCGTGGTACAAAGGCAGCTGGCCCGCGGGTGAAGGCTGAGGCCTCCCGTGTAGCTAACCGCGCGCTTTGTGTGCAGCCGCCGGTTCATTTCCCGTCGCAGGGGTATCTTCTGCAGGGCGGCTTCCTCTCGGCCGACCTCTGCTGTCTCCGCCAGGGCTGATGGAAAGCCCGACGAGCCCACATCGCGCTGCCTAATGGGCTTCCCGACCGCGTGCCTCGAGCTTTAAAGGAGAATCGCAACGATGCCAAGGTTCTTAATAATAGCGCTCTTGCAAGCACCTCTCCTAGACGTTATTTTTCTTCTTTTTTTGCTCGTTTACGATTCGGATGGAACGCCGTATGGCACGTTTTGTTTAGCAGAACCTTCGCATCGCGCGTTCTACTCACGTTTTTTGTTCACAGATCCTGCGCGCCTTATTTACGGCTGATGACAGCGCCTCATCTTTTGGGCATCATGCAAAAGTATCGTGTTATGTCTTGTGCAGTTTTCTACATCTGTTCCCTTGTTATTCTTGTATTCCCTTGTGCCACGGCGGCCGCATTATCGATGGGGGCGAAATGCAGAAAACACCCGTGTATCTAGATTTAGGTGCACGTTAACGAACCCCAGGGGGTCCAAATTAATCCGGAGCCCCACTACGGCGTGCCTCATAATCATATGGTGGTTTTTGTATATCATATTTGTATATTTCTTACCGACATATTTAAATCTGTGCTTAGCGTACTTTTTTTTTGTATTGCTTGTTTCCATGTCTTTCTAATTAGTTGTATGCCAACTGCTTAAGACTCACCTGCCCTGTAATCAACCGATGTTTCACTGACAATTTTCACTTTCGGGTTTCCTCCTGTAACACTGATATGCTAAGACACTTATGCATTGACGTGACAATAAACTTCAACTGAACTTCGATGTTTGCACCAAGCTCGCAATTTGCCATAATTTTAGGATAGAAAACGTTGCATACCCGCATTCATGAATTCGTGTAGGGGAAGGCGGGGCAAAGCGCCACGCTTCTGAGGCTAGCGCCACACAACTCCGCGTGGATCAAGGCGGTTAATTTTATGCTTTATCATAAGGTCTCCTCGTATGTCTGATTTTACTTGACATTACGACTAACGGTCAAGAAAAGAAAGAAAAAAGAAATGACGCAGAGAACTGGATATGTCTGGTTGGCTCTGGCTCCTGTAACAAGACTGCGCCGGCGCCTGTCGTGGGGGCACTTGGTACAGAGGGATTGTTTGAATGAATGCCCGCAGGGCTAATTACGTGCGTTCTTTGTGCAATGATTGAAAACAATGTTCAGCAAATAGTCGCTTTTACCGCATGCACTGAGTTCGATTTCTGACTTATTAATTTTTATTAGTGTCTCGAAGTTCTTCTTTACGTAGGTATTCATGCTTTTTTTAAATGCTCGTTGAGACGGCAAGGAACTTCTAGTTTTGTTTTTTTTCGCTGTTACTAGGTTGCAGTAAAAAGTGGCGTTAATTTGCATATTTCTGTCGTTTTTTGCTCACGTTTCCCCTATTGCTTCCTTTCTGCACTTCGGGTTTTGGACGAATGCGTTCATAATTGTAGCTAATCGTTGACTTGACGCCATCTGATGTAATGTAGCTATGTAGCTGAACTTCGTCTCAGCGCTGTGGTAGCAGTATAGCGTACCCAGGATCTCTGCCAGGGGGGGGGGTTGACAGTTTGCCAATACCATCTAAATAGCACTAATTTCAATTTCTTCACGGGAAATTGTCAAAAAATGCGCTTTTTGTGAGTGTGCAGACGATTGCGCGTCTTATATCTTAGTTGCAGTACTGAAATGCGCAAGGAAAGAAAAGGTGTTAAACAAAAGAGTTAAAACAGTAAGTCGGCCTGAGGGGGGGGGGGGGGGTTACAACCCCCGAACAGCCCCCCCCCCCCGGTCGGTGCGCCACTGTGTGGTAGAATTGTGTCTCTTTCGGTTCTTACGAAACCGTGAAAAATTCCAGAGGCGATCAGCATATGCTGCGCTAATGAGAGATAGAAAAATGGAGCATCTGAAATTTGACGTTGGTGATGTAAAGGGCCGAGCTCAATGTTGTGGGCACCTTCCCACCGACGTTTTCGAAATGCTTAAATTGTGAAATTGCACACAGTACTTCACTGTGCAAGCAACTATATACATTGAGTCATATTGTCGAGGCCGCACACTCGATCGCATTATGCATCGCAAACTATAGCTATAACACGCCGCACGTTCAATCATGAAATATTTGAGCTAATTTGCAGCTTCCAAATTCCGAAATCTTTCCTGGGCGAGTGTGCGTGGGAGGAATTAACACTCCTGGGTAATTTCAACACGCAGTGATCTGAAATTATAGTGAAACGTGGTAGTCCAGTAGCTCATACCTGACAGGTCCACGTTGCTTTCTGCCGGCGGGATGCTGTAGAAAGGCACCACTTCGAGTTGGTTGTTGCGGACGCTGAAGTCGGTCAGGTTTGGCATGAGCGCGGCGCCGAAGTTTGGCAGCGTAGTGAGCGCGTTGTCGCTCAAGTCGAGCTCCCGGAGCCGCTCGAACACGTCCTCGGTGCAGCTGCTCGGGCACGGTGGCCAGTCGGTTCGCGCCGAGCAGCAGCCGCTCCAGGCTGCCGGCCAGCGGCGCCACGTCGAAGTCCTGCGCCGTCAGGTTTTCGGCCAGCTTCATGGACAGCTCGGCGTGGTCGCCCTCCGCCGCTCGGGCTCCCGTCACGAACTGCGGGTCCACGCCGAGCAGGTTCCCCGAGAGGTCGAGCACGCGAAGTGCGCGCAAGCGCGAGAACACGGGGCCCTGCCGAAGCACCGCGATAGAGTTCCGGGACAAGTTGAGCACCTCGAGGCTGCGGAGAGTGCCAAGCGCGTACGGCACGGAGTACAGCGAGTTCTCGGACAGGTCGAGCGTGGTGAGCCGCTGCTCGAGGCCGGCGAACGCGTCCGGGAAGACGTGCTGCGTGTGGCATCGCACCAGGCGCAGCGTGTGCAGCGAGCGGTTGAACTGTCCGAGGAAGAATGGCAGCTGCGGCAGCTGGCTGTCCCAGATGGCCAGGCTGCGCGGCTGCAGCGTCTGGTTCAGGAAAGTGCCGAAGATTCGCAGCGACGTGAGCACCTTGTCGAGGGTGGTGTTCGAGCACAGGAGCGCCTGCTGACCGTGGTCGTAGCTGCAGCCGAGCGCCGGGAGCTCGGCCAGTTGCGTCCGGCCGCTGGGCGCCGCCACCAGCAGCAGCAGCAGCAGCAGTAGCAGCGAGTGGACGAAGCCGTTGCCGCGCGGCCACCGAGTCTCCATGCTGACTTCAGCCCGCAGCCGCCGGAATCACGGCTCTCCGCGGCCCGTCTCAGGGCCACCATTTTAGCCGATTCTGCGCGCATCGAGAAAATAAAAACGCGCACGTTAGCGACTCATGCCGGTATTGTCTGGCGGTTGCCACCACTATCTAATGTTCACTATCTAATGTTGCTGGTTCGCCCCTAATCCCTCTTCCCGCCAATCACACACGCACACAGTGTTTCGAGCGGCCAGTCGCGCGGCAATTTTGCTTGTACACTCGGAAAAACACTTATATAGCACGTATTGAGCAACATCCGGCGGTTTTGTTGATCTACAATTTTCTCGTTGACCTTTTTCATCTAATTATGATATATGAGTTGATTAATTAGACTAATTACGTAATTAGGCGGAACTGCAAAAAAATAATCTGAATATATATCCATGCGACGGCAAACAACATTACTTTGCTTATATATGTCCAGCTACGTGGCATTTGCATATTTTTAAATCTTGGTGCATGATAGTTGGGACGCCCAGTATATCGGGGATGGGCGCTCGGGCCAACTTCGCGATCATAAGACACTGATGCTGGTGAATACGGTGGCTTGGTTTCCGCGTTCTTTATTATTATTATTATTTTTTTTCTTGTGGAAAAGCTACACTTTGTATTTCAAGAGATTCTGCGTCCGCGGTCGCGCTGTCGTATTCTCGCGGTGCTCGTATAGCGCTGCCGGCCAACTCGTTATGCGAAGCAAGTTCCCACAGCGGGGCCTTGTGGATGCAAGCGCGGGTGCCGCATTTGACCAGAATAGGGCTGGGGGGGGTTTCAGCTTCCTGTTCCACTGTCCTCCTCCTCCTCCGGGCTGTGCTGCTCGCTCGGCACAGGGCACCCCGCGCGCATCTCGACCGACACGTGGAGCTGCATACGCGATGTCTACGCCGACCAAGCTTTGAATGAATCGTGAGCTGAAAGTGAGCGCCGGCGTCTGCACTTGCACACAATGGTAGCGAGCGTGTGTATACCTGCATGCGACCGGAGGGCGTTGCGGCATCTTATCTGCGGATCGCGCGCGCTCCTCATGGTCTGCATTTCGAACCACGTTCGTGTTTTCTATAGATAGCCTTGCCCTCGTGCACACGTGGACTTTTGAACGTATTTACAACATAATACAACTGGAGATAACCCTCGCTCTATTGTTGCGTCTATAGAGCAGGTTTACTTTCTTTTGACGAACGGAATTTATAAATTTAAGACATGTTCAACGTGTATGCGCAAACAAAACTAGTGGTGTGTATGTGACTTTGCAGGATGTTCTGCTTGTAGAGGTATCACTTTCGTAGGAGTATAAATACACATAGACGGAAGCAGGCGCACACTTTCCCACCATGTGCATTGCGCAATGACTGGGTAGGCATTAATGCGAGTTCATCATATATCCGCGCTCTCTTCAGTTTCTGCGCACCTAGTGGAAACGAGGGAAATTGCTCAGAAATGGTTAAAATTGCTTGAGCAAGAGATTTTTCTGGTAACTTGACAAAAGTACACTATATACACTCTAAGAAGTATTCCGGGGAAAACGGGAGTAACTGCACAGTTAAGGCCGTTTCACATGGTGCGATTTTGCACTGCGATTATCGCACCGGAAGTGCGATTTCCGTCGCATGCGACGAAAATCGCAGTCGCAGGGCCGATTCTGCGATTTTCGGCTGCGACCAACCGGTTGGTCGCAGCGTCGCAGCAATCGCTGCGATTTTTCCGTCGAAATTGCGCCGAGAGGTATTTCGCGGTCTGTTTTGGAAAATGGCGGCGGTCGCTCAACGCAACGTTTATAGATACATTTTGTCTATAAATATTGGATCAACGACCCTCGAACAGTGCAACTAATTGAGTGGAGCCTTGGATTACGCAATCGGTACGTAACATCAGCACCGACACGCGAACAGTGCAGATAAAAACTCGTAGGTCAGATTCGGTTCTGTGATTTCTACGAGTTTGTTGACACGCTACGTTGCTAATCTGGCGACGCTGTTTTTTAGGTTGGCTTCGGGTGCTGATAGTACGTACTTTTGCGTGATTTTCCGTTATTCACACGCGCTGCGAGTGTGTAAATACTACGAGGTGTCCCTCACGGGAAGGCATGGCCTTCGGATGTCGTCCCAATTTTCTGGTTCTGGAGACAACTCGCGATATACGAAAACGCCACAGTTTTATCGCCGTATGCTTTTACGGACGGAACAATTTAAAGAATATGCAACTACGGACAAATGCTGTGGTCAATAGGTCACGCTATACGCGCGACCATTTAGTTGCAGTCGGTTGGTTAGGGCTTTCATGCGCATTTTCCCCAATGAATTATCTCATTTCAAGGTTCTGTTACTTCCGCTGCGAGACGCAAAGCGAACGTGCAAACTGGATATCGTAATGAATGTTCTACAATAGCATATTTCACGCTTTGACTGGGAATAAGCAGTATTGCCAATTTATTTTCGAAGCAATATTTAAACAGTTTTTTTTTTCTCATTTTTCTGATGCATCATTTTTCTCCTGAATAAAAAAACCAATAAACCTTCAGTGTGTTGCAGACTTTGTATCCTTACTGCATCTGTATTAACCCTCACATTAAAAGGTAATTGCACATTTCGCTTACTTCAGTGCATCGAATTACTTTTGTTTATGCTGCTGGTAACATATTGCAGTACTCTAAGAAACTACATAGCCATAAACATCCTTGCCTTTTCTTGCTTCTCTGTCTCTACTTCCTGTAAAACACATGCAATAATGCGAAAAGCAGGCGAACACCTTGTTTTTATAAGCAGTAGATAACTCATTAAACAAAAGCAGATCAAAATTGTGCAGTGAAGTCAGCCGCTTGCATTCCTTCGTATGAATGATAGTATCTTTTCAAGTGTGGGTGGGTCTTGCATGTCCACAGCTCATAAAGTGTGCAGACTCATCACGAGGCGTAGGTATAGCCCATCAAGATGGAGGCAATGTTGCTAATGAGTCTGCACTTACATGTATTACTGCATAAACTCGTATAACCATATCCCATCACTACTCAATCGAGCTTGCTCTGACTCCTATTCACCAAAATTGTACTTGGCCGAGCTTGATCTGACTAATATTCACAAAGATTCTACTCAGGCAAGCTTGCACCGAGTCATATTCACCAAAAATCTACTTGCCGAGCTTGCTTTGACTCATATTCACTAAAATTATACTTGGATCAGCTTTCCCCGACTACCACATGACAATATTCACTAAAAGTTTACTCAACTGAGCTTGCTCTTACTCGTATTCACCAAAATTCTACTCAGTCAGGCTGAAACGAACTCCGACTCACGGTTAGTTCGAAGACTTAGTGAGCCGACGTTTGAGTGAGTTCACCGTGCTATGTATACATTACATTATGTGACCTGTGCGGTGAATAAGCAAACATTGTCTATGAGTATGTGTTGCATCGGGTGAAATAAGAATAACTGTAAACACTGCAGTTAGTTTTCTAGAGTTCAACTGACCGTTGCGTGAAAGCTTCGCCTCATGTCGATT
Source organism: Dermacentor silvarum (assembly GCF_013339745.2). NCBI lineage: Eukaryota > Metazoa > Arthropoda > Arachnida > Ixodida > Ixodidae > Dermacentor > Dermacentor silvarum. Next base: position 50,629,282 of record NC_051154.1, on the reverse strand, counting down.
CAAGCAAGTGCAGTGGATCTGCATCATATTTTTTGCCAATCCTGCTGTCTGTCCTAACCATTACTGGGTGGCCACATTTTGTACATTTCAACACAAAGTTTAATAAATGACTGTAGTGCAATATATTTAAAAAAAAAGATGCTTGCATCACTGCACATATAACAATCAGAACATGACACAAACACATGCACATAAGATGCACACAAATGATAAATACATAAACAGATGGAATCAGCTAGCCACCACCTATTGAAAAAAAAAAAAAAAAAAAAGAAGCCCAGGACTACGTATAACCATTCCCCTTGCCACGTACATGGGCTATAGGAGAAACACACGTGCAACCTAGCAGTTACCTCGAGGTAGCAGCTATGGACGCTTTTGCATTCGCAGCTGGCCACTCAACCACTCAAGTGTGTTCAGTGTGCACTTGTACTTAGGCACCCTTTTTATTGTCTGTATCTCAAAAATTTAATGTGGCTCCTCAAAATTTTGAGAATGTTTGGATTCTGAGGCTTGCAAAGGTAAATATCTTTATTCCATTTTCGTTCAAGGTGAAGGCTCATACAAAAGATTAGAGATATTGTCAGTGCCCCTCACTTTCTCTCAGAACATAAGTGGTCTGTTATTGAGATTCTAGCAGCTTTTCAACAGCAAGAAAGGGAATCAGCTTCCCCTGTTTTCCGCATTGGGTTAATGCAGGCAATTCAGGGAGGCATAAAGTTTTGCTAATACAATAGGTTCGGGAATACCAGATTAGACAGTACCTTGAAACTTTCCTTGCACTTTCTTATTTTGGTGAAATAACGCAGTTTTAAATGGCTCCAGTTTGCATACTCTAACATTGGTCTAATATAGGTTAAGTACATGACTAGCTTAACAGACTGGGATGCTGGCTTTCATTTCCAGGAGAGGAATCATAGCACCTGCTCCAGTTGCATATGTTTTTGGTTATCAGGGGTATTCAGCCTCACTTTAAGGATAACGTGCTGAAGCAGGTAGAAGCACACGTATGCCATTAGCGGATAGTTTCGATAGCTTCTTACCTTACACTTGCCACCATGAATACAAAATTTTAGCGTTCGATTTTGTTATTAAACAAACAAACGTACTCCTAACAAGGTATTTTAATGTTAGCCGTGTGGCTACGCGGCTGCGCTACGTACTGCAGCATATTAACTTAAGCTTCTTGATACAGATTCACAGCACACTAACAGCGCAAGAAACAGGACGAGAAAATAGACGACGCCCATGTCTGCCAGAATGATACGATACTACGTACACAAGTGACTGCAGCTCCTAAAAAAAATGTGGTGTCGGCTTTTACGCCTTTCGAAATATTCAGAGAGCACTTGTATGAATAATTACAGCACAGGCGCCGAGACGGACGAGCCAGGCTGGCGCTAAGATAAACGTTCACAACACAAATTCCATTGCACGTTCAGTAATTACACACAGATCATTTGCGGCTTTGTTCAGGGGCAGACGTGAGCTTTTGGGTTGGTGCTTGCTGCTAAGTTTGGTGCAAGAATATTGCTAGGAGCAGGAACCACTAATGCGCAATCACGAGCAATACACACACATCCGTTTTTCAGAAGCTGACGTTAATCACGGGTAGCGCGAGGGTCTCTGCGTTGACATGACGACTCCGCCGAATCCCGAATACTGCATATGCGATGACAACAGCTATAAGGGCTTGTTGATAGGTCCTCTTGTAATTTGTTTAACCGCAGGTAGAACGACACAGGCATAAAACACACACAGAGACAGCACACAACGCTGAACGACCACCTGCGAACAGCTGTTTACGTCCGCCATTTCTCCTCGTATTGAACTTCACAAACCGCTGTTGCGCACTCCAAAACAAACTAAACTTTGAAGCGCTTTTAAATTACAAAACGCACGTATTATTTGGTCCTAATAAAGAGAGGTCAATTATATTATAACGCGCACGTCTTTTTCACTACATTAAACGAATTTATGCGGCGTGTGCGACAAAATCTGGCAGCAAGCAACCCTGGGCGTCGCATAATCGCATTGTTGACATCCCACCATGTGAAATGGCCGTTGCGAATTTCGCATCTGCGAAAATCGCAGCTGCGAAAATCGCAGTGCAAAATCGCACCATGTGAAACAGCCTTTAGTCCAAAAAACGGCACTTTCGTCCCTCAAGGGAGTAACTGCAGGAGTGTGCGTGGCGTGTGCAAATTTTGGAGAGTAAGTGTACGATCCCTGGTCCGAAAGAGAGCAACGGCGAGGACGAACTGCAACAGTTACTCCCCATGCACTTTGCTGTTTTCGTCCGTCTCGTGGAGTGATGCGGCGAACGCGGTATTGTCTATATATAATGAATAGTAGGAAGCTCGTGTACTGTCTATCTGAACTAGATGTAAAGCAGCACTTTGCATCTTCGTGAGAAAATTGCCTGAAATTTAAAAGGTGGAATCTGAAGAGCCGTGCACTTCGTGTGCGTGCACACCATAAGTGAACGATACGCATTAAGCGCGCAAGTCATAAATGGATTGCCAGATTTTCTTGGCCAGTAGTACCTAAGGAGTTCCTTTCGTTGCAAGGAGATTATAAACTTAACTGAAGCGATGTGTAGCTCAAAAGGGGCACGCTAAGCGATAGAGAAATTGTCCTCTGTCGTCTTGCGTGCCCCGTTCGCGCTCGCTATATACACAAAGATCACGTAATGTCTCAGTTTAAATCACCGTAAGAATAATCGGGCAGCTTTCTTTATGTAGTCGCTTAGATTTGTAAGTATGCGCAACGTTAGACTCTCCCGGCATAGCATACACCAAATGCCGAGTCTCTTCTGTTATTGCCGCACCTGCGTTAAGCTGGTTAACCTCGACTCGGTAACCTGACTTGTCAACCGAGCTGCCATGGTGTAGTGGTTAGGGTACCCGACTTGTAAGCGAGAGGACGTGAGTTCGATTCCTACTTGCGGTGCGTTTTTTTTTTTTCGCCCAGTAATTTTTTTATTAGCGAATAAATGGTTAATTTAATTAATTCCATCTTCGAGGAGCACCGGAAAGAATAACCGTTACTCCCTTGAGGAGCATCGGAAAAGAGCAACTGTTAGTCCTCCGCATGGGGAGTAACAGTTCATCCCCTCTCACTTACCCCCTAAAGGGAGGAATGGTTGTGGCAGATCAGTTCCTCCCCTAAAGGAGTAACCTCAATACCCCATTTCCTCCTTTTCTTCTTAGAGTGTAGCCTGTTACGCGTACTATACCTTAATAGAGATCTAAGCAGAAGCAGCGCTCTTGCTGTCAGGCGAGTTGTCTGGCACATTGTTAAACGGACGAAATATTTGGGTCTATGTGACAACCCATTTTCTTCATTGTCTGTTAACGGCGCGGTGTAATTATACTTCATGTAAGTGAACTCTGGTTTTGGGAAATTTCGTTATCAGTTTATGCAAAGTGTGCTCTAATTTTTTTACGACACTTTAACGACGCTCGTAGTGTTTTAAGACATCGCAGATTTCTAGTTTATAACATCGGCGCGATGTTCATGCTACGTCCAGCTTCCACATTTTACATCTGTTTGCACTTTTGTCTTTTGTGGTCTACAGCAGCCAGCAGCACACTTGTTGTACAGTTATATTTAATTTTTATTATTATTATTATTATTATTATTATTATTATTATTATTATTATTATTATTATTTGGTTTTATTCTTGCAGTTCAGACAAACGGCTCGGTTTCGCCATTCACGGACGAAAGAAAATAAAAAGAAAACTATTTGGAGCAAGGAGCCGCTCGTAGAAGAAAGGCGCGTGCGGTGTAATTTCCTGTCACCGACGACAGCTATTAACGTCGCCGCGCGTTCATAACGATGTCGGTAACGCTTTTGTTCAGAATAGCCGAAATTTGGACATGCAGCTAAGTATACGCATCACTTGGGGACGGCAACAACGCCGCGAGCAACAACGGCCACGGAGCTCGTGCTTGCCTTTTCAAGTGCGGTCGTCGTCTTTTAGCGCGGTTTCTGCCAGAACGGCCAACGCTCCGGCGTTCACGCTCTACTGTGTAGGGCGGTTTCGTGAAATTACTTTCTCTGCGCTACCACCGTACTCAACTCCGTTCGTCAAGCTTTCTTCTACGCGCGTGCGCTCCTGTCTGGCGTCGTCCTGTGCAGCAAGCCGGGTTTCTGTATCGTGGGGATGGAGCCGCGTATGTTTTTCGTGTAGGCCCGCATCGCGTTCACCTACAGTGTATGAGCGGCCGCTTCTCCGCTGGCACAAAGGAACAACCCGCTAGGCAGCCGCCTCGGACGCCGTCGAGCAGCAACCTCTGACCCTAGCGGACCCTTTTTCAGGCCGCGAAATGGATCGCCGCGCTATTGTCGTCCCTGGTCGTGGTGTGCAAGGAGCGAAGAAAAAAAAATGTAGCTCGGTCTATAAAAAAACAGGTTGAGGCAGTGTCTGCCACGGGCCATGGAGAATGCATAGAGTGCAACGGCAAACTCCACTATAGGTCTACTAGGTGGCCCCAAAGGAAGGGAGAGCAAAATTGTGCCAGCGAAAGCGACGCGCATTCACTGCCCGTTGAATTCGGAACGCTTATAAAATGCCTTCCCTACACACGTATAGCAGGGGGTTCGTTTTCCGGCGAGCTTGTTGGCTGCGCGTTCAGTTCCGCCGAACTCGGTCAGAATATTCGCTCATCGCTGACAGAATCCCGTAGCGTCGCGTATCTCTTCTAAAACTTGAACACAGATGCCTTCTTCGGCTGGGGCCACGGTTTCTGCCAAGGAAGTGTTGGCAAGGCCTTAACGTTACGATAAGGCCTTGCCAACACTTCCTTCCAACAAGGGTATAAACATGTGGCAGAGTTCACCGTTTTAGTACACTGTAGCTTTTAAACATTAGCTGGTGTTAGTTATCGCTGTTATACCATAAATAGTAAATTTAAATCATCCCGCAAACACTTATCACTTCTGATTGTTACGTCGCATATAAATAAAAGTATTTTAAACTATTATGTGCGCCGTTTTTACGGCTTCCTACGAGTACAAACGTTTTTCTCTCAAACATTTCTTGCGTGGCTTAGCAATCTTCATACTATAAACCCCGTCATGACGTATAACAAAAGTAATGTCAATTATTTTTCTCCTCCCCTTTCTTTTCTAATTCGTGTTGAAGGCAACGCTGCAGTGTATAAACAAATTTTGTGTGTATATGACTCGCAGCCCAACTTGACACCCTTGGCAACGTTAAATTTTTATGGGTGTAATTATAAAATTACGCCCTTCAAGTAGAATGAAATGCAATTTAGCAACAAGGCCGTTACAGGCCGACGACTCTGCCTTTTCTGTAAACGACCTATCCTCCGACTGAATATTGAAAAACGAAATCAGCAGCAAGAGCTGCGTTGCGACCAGGTTGGCATTTTTGGCCTGAACTCATCATAAAAATCATCATTTGATAATATGGTAACGACCTTGAATAGCGCACACTAGACGGCACGTGACGAGGAGCAGATAGATAATAGGTGGCACAAGTGACAGCCCACTTCGCGAGATGCATACATGCATGCTATTACCCACCTTTGCACCATTCAAAAAAGAGTAGCCCGCTGTTGCCCCGATTCCATTCACAGGCAACGCAGGACTTCCAAGAGCTGTGGAGCCGTCGGGCGCTTCGTATACGCATTTTCACGATTTACATAACTGATAAAGTAGTGATATCTTGAGCATTGCACCGGCTGTGCTCCCGTGACTGAATAAAATCCTGATTTGGCACTTGCCGTGTTTTGCAAAGCTATAGCGCTGTGCTCCCTCCTGACGGCGATAGCGAGTCAGCTGCACACAATATTCGCTGGACAAGACACCACGGAAGGCCTTGACGTTCGGTGCGGCCCGCGCGTGCACGGCTACCGTTTTCACAACCGGTCTGAATAGTTTGGTTTGTTATTGCGGCGGGGTCTTGGGGGGGGGGGAGGCCCATCTCTTTTTCTATTTTCTCGGCGTGCTATCTATATAGCTGCACCCGTGTTGCGCAGCCACCTCACCGCCCTTTTTCGTTTTCCTTATGTCCTGCAGTTAGCGCCCTGAGAACATTCGCGCTGATAACGCACGTGCTTGCGCTCCAAGCGTCTTAACATGGCGCGATGCGCGTCCGCGCGGCGTTCACTGTATCATCGGCTGCTGCCCCGGGTCATGCTCAGACGGTAACGTTCGGTCGCGCATCGCGCTACGATAACAAACGTTGGCGGCTAATAACCATTATCGACTTATAGAGGCCATGAGTACGCATGCTTAAACGACGGCCGTCATGACCTATTATGCGCCTGCTTGTGTGCCAATAGTTCAACGTATATGGAGTGCTTCAAACTGAGCTGCGAAGTGCGTTACACGCACACGCGCGCACGCTCGCTCGAGCGGACGCTTTGGCGAAGAGCGCCATGCGTCTCCTTTTACTTTCTCATAGTGCACGTTCTGCGCCCGTCGTGCGCCCAACCACTCGTTGAGAAACGCGCCCGATTGGCATTCGGAAGGCGTAATCCCGGCGTCTGTGGCTTTCCGCTTCCGTCGCCGACTATGTGGAAGGCTCCTCTGCGGCCTGCTTCCTGGAGGCAAGCCGGCGATCAGAATGATCCCGCGCCTCGGAGAGAATATGCTGCGCGGCGGCTCGCTTTCTCCCCCCCTTTTCTTTGCCACCTTATTTTTAGGCGCCGCTAGCCGGCGTGTGGCCTTTCACTGTGACCCCCTTTGTGGCCTGGCGCGCTTTCTCGGACCCATTGTCGGCGGCGACTCGCCTATGATGACGCCTCGCGCACAGTGGCAGTCTGCGTTTCTTTCCTTCGACAATCGCCGGCATTGCGCGCGCCTGCTGCGATTGCGCCGCCGCCGTCGCCTAGTATAGAACGGCGTGTGATTTCTCAAGTGAGGAAATGGCGGCTCCTTCTGGCATGCAGCTTCCACTCGGCTCCTCGACTGGCTGTACAGCGGGTATGCGTTCCGACACTACACAGTCGTACCAGTTGATGCAGTGGTCGTAGGAGGTAGAGATGCTCACTGTAACCTTTGTCGTGTTATGAGAATGCACGCTAAATTCACATACCGGAAATGTAATAACTTAGCGTTAGTTTTTCCCCCTCTCTCTCTCTCTTTTCCGATTGGTCGCCGCCTGTTCATACCCACTGCTTTAGTACAAACTATTTTGCGAATGCGATCCCAATTACAAAACTTCTGTGATGCAAGAGATCGGTCACTGCTTGAGCGCCTACCATACTCACTGTAATTATATATAGTGGCACACATGGTAACAAGACGGCAGGTGAGACTTATGAGAAACTTTATTCGCCTATATGTCGAAGCCTGGCTCTCGTTATACCATAGTGCGCGCCCGCCCCGGCCTCGCAGCGCCGGGAATTGGAAAAGGGGGCAGCAGCACTTCTCCGATGCATAAAAAAAAAAAAAAAAAAAAAAAAAAAAAACAGCGCTTTCAGGTGGATTCTTACATAGTGGTGGCGCATGCTCTGCTGCGCCAACATAAGCAAGCAAAGTGCCTTGTACGCGGAAGCGCGCGCATCTCGGGCGCGGCCCGAGAGACCCCGTTCCGGTACATTCCGTGCGGGGGTGGGCGCCGCAGGTAATGAGCGGCTTGCCTGCTGGGGAGGCAGTGTTTGTACACGGCGTACCTCGTTGAGCGTGCACTGCTCGCCCTTCTCCTCCTCTTTGGTCACGACGCCGCCAGCCGGTCTCCGTTTCGGCCGCTCGGCGTGCCAGAACGCGCGTGACTCAAATCGGCCGCCTTGCCCGGACTTTCCCTCGGAGCGTGCGTTCGATTGCGCAGCACTTGATCGGCCACTTCGCCGGCTCGGTGCCGCTGTAGCGACGGCCGTTCGCCGCCGGATCTCATCGTTGCTCGATCAATGGGATTCGGCTCGTCGCCGCAGGCATGCCGCGCTCCGCCAGCGGGAGAAAGTACCGTGCGTTTGCAGCGGCCCTTGCTTCCGTCGTCATGCTGGTCGTCACTCTCGCACCTCGTCGGAGGCGAGAATCACCTCAACGCGGGCCCGATACCGTGCTTTTCGTCGGCCAGCCAGCGGGAAACATGGTCGCTTCAGCTCACTTGCCGTGCCTACATTACGTAAGATCGGGGTGCTGTGAAACGGTTTTACGCTGCACCGCGCTTTGAACATGATTATCGGTGAATATCAGCCGACAAAGGTCTCCCTGGCGAAAGAAGCCGTTACTTGAACGGCACTTGCGCACCAGCCAAGGACTGCTCGCCGCGAAGGCCATGCTGCTGCGGGCAGGGGGCGTGGGACGCCGCACTCGACGGCGCTATCTCCGCGAGTAGTGAGTCTCGCCTTCTGTCGCGCCGCATTTATCCGCCGCTGCAACACTCGCGGGAACGGGGACAGAATACAGAAACTGCACACCTTGTTTTCTTTTCCTCAGTTCCTGGCGGCGTACGCGAGGGGGCACGTCGCGTGTTTGTCGAGATTATCTGACGAGGAAAATGACAATATCGGCTCGAGTAAACGCCGCGCCGTAAACGGGGGAGATTTGCGCTGGAATCAGTAAAAGCTCATCGGAAGCAGAGTTCCGTTCGTATAAACAGTTGATAGGCAAAAATCGGCTCCTCGCGACGAGAGAAGCGCAACCGTGTACGCCTTCGTCTGATTGTACCGAAGAGCAGCTGTGGCAGACACACGTTATGTGTGCACTGTCCTATATGTAAGGTGCTATATAATGGAGTTACCTGTGATTATTCGGTAACAGTTGTATAGTGCGGCGACTTGCAGCACTGGTAGTTGCAGAAAGATGCACGGGATGGCAAGAGGATACTAGTGCGCTATGTGCGCTGTTTATTGGGCATTTGTAGATGGCGGTGCACCTTGTGGCCTGTTTTGACACTCCTGCACCACGCTACCGGAGTAGCGGCTGCGTGTTCCACGACTGAAGTCGCGATCATGTAAAGCCAACAACCATCAACAAGGACTGAAGTCGGTACGCCTTCGTCACTACGAGCGTATAGCTTTCACTGTGAAATGTCTGACATCTGCCACAAGAGGAGTTTTCTCTGCAAGTGCCTGACAGGTGCCACAATAAGGGCCTGTTTTACCCCCCTTGGTTGCTCAGTGGCTATGGTGTTGAGCTGCTGAGCACGAGGTCGCGGGATCGAATCCCGGCCACGGCGGCCGCATTTCGATGGGGGCGAAATGCGAAAACACCCGTGTACTTAGATTTAGGTGCACGTTAAAGAACCCCAGATGGTCGAAATTTCCGGAGTCCCCCACTACGGCGTGCCTCATAATCAGATCGTGGTTTTGGCACGTAAAACCCCATAATTTAATTTTTAAGGGCCTGTTTTGTGTGCTTGACTTCTACACGGACAAGACCTGCTTTGCGCAGACGTTTTTACAATGTTCATCTTGACGGCGCATGTCAAAGCCGTCTGCGCGAAATGTGTGCGCCCATCCGTGTCTGTCTTTTTAGCTGCCCCTATCTTGTTCTTGTGCTTTAAGTCGAGTGATTATGGACTGTATACCAAATATATAGCCCGCTCCCAAGCCTCGTGCATATTCTGCTTTTTTTTTTTTTAACGCGGCAGCCTTTCCTCGACATAATTGTATAGTGACAATAATATCACGTTCAGTGCAACCACCCGATGAGCAGTCAAGTCAATGACAATAATACTTTGCCAAGCGGAATATTCTGAGACATTTGCTCTTTGACCCTATTACCACGTGCAAAGCTGTCTCATTGTGCCCTCCGTACGTGCGTCATTTGTAATTTGTTTTCGCATTAGTTACTAGCGCCATCGGGAAATGTGTAGTCACTTGGCCTGTGCTGCCAGCTGCTTAATGTTTTCTCTCTCTCCCTTCGTCTTTCTCTTTCGCGCCATGGTCATCCTTTCATTTAGGCTTCGTGTTAGAAAGGAAGTAGCGTGCGCATATTTTTGTGCAGGGCTTGTTAACGCCATACCGCTCCATAATTGGAAAAGTGAAGGCCCTAAATCTCGGGCAAGTCTCTTTGTCGCCTGTGAGTGCTTATAGTTAGGCACTCGTGTGGTGCACTCTGATGGCTGCACTGGTCTCGCACCATAACGATACGGGGCGTCGTGCTGATTGGGTTGCATGCGGTGCGCCAGCTGCGGCTGACGACTGCTCAAAACATTTCCGCCGGGCGTGAATGAATCATTGGGGGCATGCTTGGGCGTCCCGGGTCGTGCGTCTTCCGTCTTTTTTGCGATCTCGCAGTCGCGAAACGGCGCGTCACGCGGGGATGACCTGGCGAAGCCACCCTTGTTTGTCCATTCGTGTCGGTCGCGCCCTTGACGGCGGCGGCGCGCCTCAGGAAAACGCGCATCTGGCGGTGCCGCGTTTCTGCGCCAAGGGCGGTGGGCGCCGCCGGTGCAGTTCCGCGCCTCTTGGCGCCGGTCACCCCGCGCTGCGTGTTTGACGGCGGTATATACACTGAGGTCAGAAAACGATCACCGCTCGCCGTACGTCGTCGTCGCAGCGGTGAGCTCTGTTCGGTAGGACACGTGTAACAGTACCAGGTTCGAAAACCCATTCACCCACACACGAACGCGGCGGCATTCTTGGAGACAGGCGGGACAGCGAGGCGCGCTCCGCGTCATTTGTTTTCGACTGAGTGAGCCCCGCGTGTGCCTGTCTGCGTTGTTCTCTTGCGGCTGGTGTTGCCGACGGCAGTTGTCGAGGGCAGCACGAAAGTGCGCAGCTTTCGGGCTGAAGCGTGCAGCCTTGCCCGATCTACCGTGTGTCCCCCCGCTAACGTAAGCCAACCTGTTCGACGAAAAATAAAATATCAAAGAATCGCAGTGCAAGGTATGATTATAAGACATACGATGTTCAGTCCTCAAAGGTCTGACGATCGCATAACGTAGGTCATAAAACCGTATCTTGCACCGCCCCCTGTTTTCTTTTTTTTTTTTTTTTTTTTTGTAAATCTTTTATGTTGGACAGATTGACTAAGCGTTAGCTGCGACACCCTATATGTGCCGAAGGCACTCAGCCTTCCGCAGTGGCTTTCTACATGGGCCCTTGCACTGGCCGAAAAGATACGTTACGTTGGCCGTCGACACGTCGACGAGCGGGACCTTATGCAGTGCCCAAAGCATCCGAAAGTGATAATACCGCTGCGCCGAGAAAGTTGGCTTTCTGCCGAGTGGCGTCGAAGGAGTGTGTCAACAACGCCTGCGGGTGTTCTCTTGTTCGTATGACTAAGTTTGCCTTAACTTGGCTTCAGGTTCTTCCCACTCCTGCACTCTCGATAATATCGTGATCGTTTTTGCAGTAGCCAGGTTTTATTAAGGCGCCGCTTATTCAATTTTTCCCGCCTTCCAGCTCTCTCGTTAACTTCGTTATAACGGGAGCGACAAGTGGAGACGGTGCCCATGTATAGAGGCAACGTCGTTCTTCAGCATACGAGCGTTGACTGACGGTTTACGCAGTTGCTTGATTACTGATCACTCTTTTTTGGCCGACATTTCTCACGAGGTCGCGGGATCAAATCCCGAGCGCGGTGGCCCCATTTCAATGGGGACAAAATGCAAGGACGCCCGTGTCCCGTGCATTGGTGCCATGTTAAACATCCCCTGGTGGTCAAAATTAATCTGGAGTCCTCCTCCTCTACGGCGTGCCTCCTAATCAAATAGTGGTTTTGGCACGTAAATCCCCAGATTTCAATTCAATTTACATTTCTCAGTACTCTGTGAGATGGTGTCTGCATGCGACGCGGCAGAGCCTACGTGCTGAAGTGTCGATTGCTGTACGCGCGTCCGCAGCCAAAACTGGCCCTGCTGCGAAGGTCTGACACAACTCGTATACGGTGGGGCAGTGTGTCGGTGACAGGGCAGGCAGGTCCGCCGGCTACTCGGGGTCGGGCCGGACAAGCGATTGTGCCGAGTGCCGCTTCCATCCACGGCCTGAATGGAGGCAGCGGCACCAAACCTGTTTGCCTCGCCTGCCCGTTGCTCGGCGGCTTCGCGCTGCTGGCGCCCGGAATGACAGCCGCTGTTGCTCGCACTGCCCAGATGAGTTTCTCCTCCCCGCTTGTGGTGTGGCGGCGCTTATCTGGAACCGCGTCTCGTAACTGACGGCGTCGGAACTGGGCATGACTGAGAGGCTGATTACGTTTCGGGCTCGCAGCGTGCATAACACTGGAGTTTGTGCTCTGTTGTTAGTTTATAGGCTTTCTTGTTCCGGCGTTTATGTGCGCGCGCGCCTGTTGTTGGTCGGAGCTCAATACGATATGATCCTCTCGCAGGCATTGTTGATTTTTCGCGCTTTATTGTATTTACAACTAAAGTTGGTGATTTCTTGCCTTTTCGTTTCTTTTTTTTTTTAATTTAACTAATGCATCCGTGCTTGGAGCGATTTAGCGACCTTGCGAGGCACGCTGCGGATGAACGCGTAGCCGGTGCCCTAACTGCGGATGCACAGTCTGTGTTTGTCTGCGTTTTTTTTTTTTTTTTTTTTCGCGACAAATGCTGGGTTTTGGAACGCTGTACTCTTTTTCGTAGAGATTATTTTGTTGTTGCTGTTGTTATTCTCGCCCTCCTATATATCACGTGTGAAAAATAAAACTCAAGAAATGGTGATCAC